>NC_088351.1:31957500-32050000 GCF_036884655.1 Musa acuminata AAA Group | reverse complement strand
TTCTGGTGCTCAAATCTCCTCTTTTTAGAAGCTTGTTACAGTTAAGGAATCCTGACCCTCGATGTCTCCTTTGGGTATTGTTTGATATCATAGTTGGATGTATTAATTGTAACTATGTGAGGGCCTCTTTCGTATTACTAGAGGAGCAAGGAGGTTACAGGGGGAAAACAATGCAATTGTAGTGGCAAGTTGAGGATGCTTGACTCACCCCCTTTCAGTTGCTGGGACTTCAACTGTTGCTGGAGGTGATTTAGCAAGCCAAAAGGGCTTGCAGAAGGGCAACTAGCTCTCTGGTTGATTGAAAAGGGTCATCTTTGCATCTTCTGTCATCTCAAGTGGCATCTTGGCATGTGTTGATAGGCAATGATATGAAGATGGGAAATTTAACCTGCTTCTCAGTGACTGACATGGTAAGATTCTGGGATATATGAGATTTTAGTTCTAGACATACTTTCCATGCCTAGTTCATTTTCTCTCTCTTTGTTTTGCTTAGTTACACTTACACACATGACCATTGATAGTAAAATGGAAAGAATTCTCTTCTTACTTGCAATCTGTTGCATTGACAGAGGTATAAGACCTTGGGAGCTGAGGTAGGAACAAATGATCAGGATATAAGGCTGCAAGACCATAAGAATGGAAGTGTGTGGGACCACCATGAAGCCTGGGGTCACTTCGAGAATGCAAAAGAACCTATGTGTGATCAGTGTTATCTGGAACCAATCACTAGATGTTCAGTTGTGGTCTCTTCCTGCACCAATGCATTGTCAATTCACACAGGTCCAATGTTTCAGTTCATGCACGTTCAACCAGCGGGACACAGAATGCCTTATGTTGAGTGTCTTCTGCCAGATTGATGTCACGAGGCATTAAGGATCACATTCCTCCAAAAGAACAAGGTGCTGTCAAGAATTGCTACTATTGGCATATCGATGATCATTGATACAATCTTTATTTGACTGCAAGTGTTCAGGAGAAAAAAGGGGTTTGTGGTGGTGCCAGCTATCTGCCATCTCAAGCTCCATCAACAAATGACCCAGCCTCAACAAGTCACGTCATAAATGAAGTATGATCCTGCTATGTTTTGTTTGAAGTAAATTTGAAGCTTTATGAAAATCTTGGTAAGAAAGGAAGTGGAGAAAGTAGTATCATCAGATTGTAGTATATTTGCCTGGAAGCAGATAAAGCTTAAAGGATGTGACCAGCCCACTGCCTATGGATTTTGTCAAAGGATTATCTGAGCAAGCTGAAGGAGAAATCCAACATTATTCAATTTATATTGACTATGAGGTAAACACTTGCAAAATAATCATCCTGCTCATATGAATTAGAAAACAGGACATTACTGGTTGTATGTGATGGTTGTTAATTTGATATGTTAAAGGAACAAAGTTGTTTTAAGTCTCTGCTGCATAATTTTAAACTATCTTCCCTTGTCACTAACTTGGGTAGCATTTGAAGAACATATTGTTATATTGCACATTAAGATGCAAATGTTCCTTTCTCAAGAATTTATGCTTTAACTAATTTTGATGCTTTGTGATCATATATTTTGAGTAATAGTAACTTCTCTCGTAATCAGAACTTATATATGTTATATCGGGGACATGAATGCATAAATGGTAGGTTGCTTCCAGGTTCACTGAGTTGGGTTTTTTTTTTTTTTTCTGTAAACTTCATTCATTGTCAAGAAGAGACATATGTATATATGTATATGTATATATGTATATACATATATATACACATATATATATATATATACATATATATACATATTTATTAATTTTACATTCAATGTATGCTATAGAAGTTCAGTTTTAACTATTTAGTTTATCTACCGTACACCATATTGAATCTTTTCATATCAACTCTGACACTCAAAATGGATGTGTTTTGCTTCCAAACTTTTGCCATAACCATAGAAATTTAGGCATCTGATGAAACTCATGCCTAGTATCTATGTGAAGTACTCTGACAACAGATACTTACTCCTCGCAATTTAACGTTTGGTATTTGCCAATTTGCAGGGTGGTGGTTATTGTTAAGAGTTAAGGAAACTATCTGTACAGGATTGGTATTGTCCAAATCGTGGTCCATCAAACTATCTGCACAGGATTCACAGAAACGTTCATGTGTAATGAGCAGTGACCATTGGACATCTGATACCCTTGTTGCAATCTCTACCAACTGATCTACGGTGAGACACATTTTGCAGAATGTAAGACTTTCTGGGCCAAGTTCAAGGTCATTACAAGTAGCACCATTCACTCCAATCTTTGGCATATTAACTAATGCAAATACCAGTTGCTTCAGAACCGATTTGTTCCTACAATGCCAAGAGAGCTGCCTCCGATCATCACCCCTGTTAATTGCTCGCAGAGAGGACATTGTCTAGGCTACGTTCACAGCCACATGAGGTGTTGGTCAAGCACGAGAAAGGACAGGAGAGTCTCTCTTATATCTGTGGAACCAAATTTTACGTGATTTCTTCGGTGTTTATACCAAATGCCAAGAATGACTTGTTCAGGTAATACATCTTTCTTGCTTTTCTTTCCATCTGCTATGCAGTTTCGATATAATGAATTAGGCTCATCTTTAAGTATTGGATATTTGAATTCACTGCTTTGTTTACCACTTGAATTAATTGATTATAATCTCTATAAATCATCAGGAATGATAAGCATTTGACACGGGAAACAAGTCTAGCATTATACTTTCTTTAGAATCTCAAGTTATATCATCTCATGATTTTATGATCCTACATACCCAAAATAAACCAAATATTGATTATACTACCTGGACAGGATCTATATCCAAATCTTATCATACGGTAGGGAAATTTCTCTCTTTTTTTTTTCTTTTAGAATTATATGTTTCTTGATTTGTTTATTGCATACTTAAGAGACTCTTTGTTCGAGCACTCTCAACATCCTGCCTTTTTTTGGCTTAGCTGTTGGTATGGTGTCACTCATTTGACATCATGATTTATGCATCTTATTTTATGCTGTATGTTGTGATTCACTTTGTTCTGCATTTGGACTAATTTTATTATGACAACATGATAGATGTCGGTAAACAGCAATCATGCATTTTGTTATTCAATCAATACATGGAAGCTGTCAAGGCGCAGACCAAATTGTCATCACTAAGCCTTCTTTTGTATCCTCTAGTGTTGCTCAAGTTGCTCCCATTATTTATTTTCTTTTAGAAGGTTGATCGTGACATCAAGCTTATCAAAGTCCCATATATTGTAACCATCCACAGTTTGTAATGCCTCACTAAACCCCATCATGCTTTCATTTTAATGTCCTTTCCTCTATAATATTAAATATAACATAATGATCAACATCCAATAAGGCTACATTTAGGAACATATTTTATTGAGGGCCCAATATATATTTTAAAACATAAATTGGTGTTTGATAAATTTTTTTAATTGCATCTAGTTTGGATGTCGGATTAAAAATAGTTAAATATTGATGCTACCTCTAGTTAATATTATTTTTTATTGTTATATAAAAATGAAAATGAATGAAAATGCTTTTATTTTAAAATTATTTTTTACTATTTATAATTTTTTTTTATTTATTATAAGATTACATATATGTATTTTATTTAAATAAAAATATATATTATTTTATTATTAAATAGGTAACTTTATGATAAAATATTGAATAAAATTTTAAAATATAAATTTATCAAATAACACTTGCATTAATCTACAATTACTCAAAAAAAATTTTATTCTAACTGCATATTAAAAATATAAATATGTTTTCAAACGTAGTCCAAGGAATGGTGTACGATGTTGTCGTTGGGTCCATTTCATTTCAGAAAGTTGCATGTGATTATTGAATTCTCTCTTTAATAGAAATTAAAGGCCTATTCAGCTATTCTCGACCCCACATAACGATGAAAATATAGAAGACCCTTTGTGCCTTTATTATTAGAGTATTTTTTATATGATCTAAAGAGTTTTTTAGTCTTTCGTTATCTTTAAGATTGTGCAAATCACTCCACTAATGTGACTATTTGTAGTTAGCAATGTATTTATTTTCAAATTGACTGTCTTTTGGATCCCAAGTTTGGCTTTAATTCCCACCCGTAAGAATTATCTTCCCAAGTATTTTTAATCCCTGAAAATTGAATTAAGTACATGCTAATCCTTATTTTTATCCACACTATGAATAGGTATAGTGTTATATTTCAACTCTTTATTGTTTGATCTCTGACACCGTAAACTGACGCGCGCTGTGAAGTACACCAGAAATAAGGGCCCACCGAAGGTGAAAGGAAACCCACCATGCATCTCGCCACGGACTCGGTCCTTCCCCCCCTTTGACCGTGTTCCAGCTGTCAACCGCCGTCATCGACCAATGAGACGACGCCACTGCCGCATATGCGCATCGGATCTTTGTCGTACGCGTGTCTGAGTCAAACATCTACTTAGGCCGATGAGTAAAGCCCTTCTTTGTTATTGGAATTTTCTATGAACCTTATCTTCTTCAAATAAAATAAAATATTTTTGATAGACGATCCTCGTATTATCACCTCAGAAGCATCCAACACACGTCATCATCAGCAGAAGTTCCAACAAGTTTCACCCATCAATTCCATTCGATAATAGCAAATCAAGAAAAAATAATTGTTTTTCATGTATATATAAAGGCCCCTGCCAAATAATTAGTATCATTGAGCACCGGCCGCCTCTCGAGTCGGGTCGACTCCTCGGTCTCTGCATCGCTGGGCAGAGGAAGGAGAGAAAGGTAGACAGCGAGATGAAACAACAAAAGGAACCAACCAACTCAACCGTATCACCCGCACGTGGCCGCCGCGATCCCCGTCCACCTCGCCATCTCCATCGCCCCTTGCCATTCTGTTCTCTAATAGTCGATCGGTAGATCAGATGAATCCCTTCTGCTGCTCCTCCCTCGTTCCGGTCTCCCCTGCCGGCGCGACCGCCCCCTCTCCCTCCCCCGCCGCACGCCATCCCCTCCCGCAAATGCCCCTTCCTGCTCCTCCGCCACCCCCTCCCCCTCGTAGCTCCGCCGCCGC
This sequence comes from Musa acuminata AAA Group, assembly GCF_036884655.1. Classification (NCBI taxonomy): domain Eukaryota; kingdom Viridiplantae; phylum Streptophyta; class Magnoliopsida; order Zingiberales; family Musaceae; genus Musa; species Musa acuminata. The sequence continues at coordinate 32,044,945 of NC_088351.1, read as the reverse complement.
CTCCGTCGCGCCCGTCCAGAGCCGCGACCCCTCCCCCCTCCACCGCCGGAGCTTCAACGACCACAACGGAAGCCTCCGCTGGCCCTCCACCCCTACCAGCGCCTCGACCAGCCAGCAGCATGGCCACCACCACCGTTCCGCCACCCTCCCGTCCGATCTCTCCGCCTCACTTCGCTCCTCCTCCCACGACGCCCTCGACCACCGCGAGGTCCGGCTCAACAACATCGTGGGTAACGGGATCGCTGGGATCCTTCACAAGTGGGTCAACTATGGGAAGGGTTGGCGGCCGCGCTGGTTCGTGCTCCAGGACGGCGTCCTCTCCTACTACAAGATCCACGGTCCTGATCGCATCGAGGTCAGCCGGGAGACCGAGAAGGGGACCAAGGTCATAGGCGAAGAGTCCGTCCGCCGGATTTCTCGTCGCAAGAATGGTCGCTCCCATCTCCCACGCAAGCCGGTCGGCGAAGTCCACCTCAAGGTCGGAGTCCTACCACTCTCTGATCCAATTTGGATGTCTCCGTAATCTTCCGCTTCTTTCTTGATCAGATTTCTTGTCTCTTTTCTTGCTTTCTGTAGGTTTCATCGATCCGGGAGAGTAGATCGGACGACAAGAGGTTCTCCATCTTCACCGGGACCAAGAGACTGCACCTGAGGGCGGAGACGCGGGAGGATCGGGTGGCATGGATGGAGGCGCTGCAGGCGGTGAAGGACATGTTCCCGAGGATTTCGAACAGCGAGCTCATGGCGCCGGTGGACAACGTCGTAGTGTCGACGGAGAAGTTGCAGCAGAGGCTACACGAAGAAGGGGTGAACGAGGCAGCGATACACGATTGTGAACAAATCATGAGAAGCGAGTTTTATGCGATGCAGAACCAGCTTGTGCTTCTTAAACAGAAGCAGACCCTCCTAGTCGACACCCTCCGCCAATTAGAGGTGCCTCTTTTTTCTGATTGATGGACCTGTGTAGATATCTGATACATTTGTTGTTTCTCGTAAATAACTTGTTGCCTTTCAATGTCCATGAACTTAAAATGATAAACAACAGTAAACTTGTTCAAAGTAAGGCAGCTTTTATGGCACTTGGAGCTCTGTGTTTCATCTCAAAAAAAAAAAAAAAATAGAGTAGCATCTTGCAGAGACTATTGAAAGCAATCTCCTTCTGGCTAGATATAGTCACATTGCTATCAAGCAAGTATGCGATATTTGGATACAAGGTGAACAAGTTATTGAAAGCACTTTAGGAGTGGGGTATGCTTATACTTGGGAATCTTTTCCATTTTTCACAGTATGGACATAAATTAAGACACCCTCAAGCATGAGTTTCTTGGATGGGCATAGGGAAACCTGTCAATTGATCTTGTGCTTTGACATGGTACAGATGCACTGCGACTATCAGGCCTGTTACAACTATACATGGGCAAAACTCTCCCTTTTTTCTGCACCCAACTGGTACTGTACACTGACCAAACTAGGACAATATGGTGTATAATGCAATCCATCCATGCCTGAAGTTTGTTAGGGGAGTAGGAATTCTTCAAAATTAGATTAAAATTATTCCTTCATCAAGGTTTGTTTGGAGCCAAAGCTGGTCTGCTTATTTTTTTCATGATTATTTATATTTTGATGCATCTTACTATTTTCATTTGTTTGGTGTTGGTGTACTTCATTTTAATTGGACATGTCTAGCTTTTCAGTAATAAGAATGACTTTGTTAGGGAATCAGGCCTTTGTTTGGAAATGATTAAGAAGTCGAATCTTTGTGGATGTCTATAGGTCAAGTTGTTAAAGTTTGAGGTGTCCTAAATTATTTCATGTGGAGTCTTGCCTTTATTTGACAAACACAAGCAACATCCAAGCACTCATGACCTACGGCAGATAACCATATGGGTCAAGCCCTCAAAAACGAGTACCCGTATATGAGGGTCATTGTATCGCAGTATATTGCCTGGTGTGGAAAATATGTATCGGTCCAACATGTGATTGATATGGATGGTACATATTGATTTGTTAGTATGTCCCACCGTATCATGTGTTGATATGTCAGTACGATTTGATATGTATTGTACTGATGGCTGATCAGTACACCGGCACGGACTAGTAAAGTGAACCATGCCCGTATGGTGCTCTTTGAGGCTGTGACAAGAGCCTAGCCCATAGAAATGGGACCAGTCGGATCGGGATATTACTTAGACAACATTATTATAAGCTGATCTTTTTCTTCTTTTTATAAGTTCACCTGGATAGTCCAAAATCTGGGACAGGTTTTTTCTGTCTTGATGCTAATGGTTGAATCTGAAAGGATTTGTAGCTGGTATTGCTGCAGTGCTATATGACTTAGTTATGCTTCTAGTCAGTAGATCATCTTTAATTGTCATTTTTTGCTTTAGCAGGACAGAGATGAAAGTTCCTGAGTCAGTGATGAGCAGTTAGGGGCTTGTTTGATCCGATAGATTGATATGACAAGGCTACCCATCAGCAAGTAGAGTTGCATTGAAGATAATAGATAAGGATTAGGACAAATTTCACTGTCCATGACTTGCTGGAAATCGAACTTCCCCTATTTGGATCAGCAGATAACAAAAGGAATGAGAGAAGAGGAATTAGGAAATAAGAAAGTAAGTTTTACCACCAACTGTTTGGTTGTTCTTCTCCTGTAAACCATCAAACACTTGTTGAATTCAACCATAAGTGAACTTCTTTTCCCACCTAACAAGAACTCCTAGGACCTAGACCTTTAGGGTTCCCAAGGTCAGATCAAGTTAACAACCTGTGGACTCTTGTTAAATGGAGTCCGTTTAAACTTACATAGTCCCAATTGCATCCTAACTGTTCTTTTAACATTTAAATAGAAGTGATGGGGGATCACTTGGGGGTATGGAAGCGGCCCTAAACAATGTCTTGGACTCAATGTAAATCTATATGGTCTCAAACTGGAGTTGATTTGGCCTTTTTCATTTCTGATAAATAAGTTATTTTAATTTTTCTTTTTCGACTATCTATCTTTTCCTGATCATGCATTTCATAAAGTTACCTTCCTGGTGCATTTAGAATTGAATTTAGGTGCTTTTAGAGTTTGCGGTGATTATAAAATGGTTAATATTAAGAAGTTGTACTGACTCATTACCAAAGTCATGCCTTCAGTAATGCTTCATCAGTCAGTCTCAACATTTAGTGTAATGCTTAAGAAAATGTCTACCTATGTGGAGGCACCAGTTTGTGAATAAGTGACCACTTTGCCTTGATACTTTTATCTGAAAATAGCCAAATCATGACAACTCATCTTCTGATGTCAAAATGTTCTTGTGGGTTGTTATTCTTCAATATTTCTTGATATTTTTTAAGGTTTAAAAGTGGTTCGAGCTAAAGAGCACTATAAAGTCAATGAAATTGGTGTGGTTTAAGATGTTGCAGCATGTCATATATGACTAAAAGATAATGGTTTGGTATAAAACATAGATGTAGATCACACTCTTTAGTCATATATCACTCTCTTTAGAGTCTTCCCTCTACCTAAAGGTCACTTCACGCAAGCCAAAATAGTTACATGATTATTTTGGCCAAAAAACAGAAAAAAAAAAAGATGCCTAACATAGTGGGTTTAGGGTTTAGGGTAAAGTAATTCAAAACCTCCATGATAAAAGATCCCATCTTATCAATTCATGCTTCAGAAAAGAAAAAAATACAAAATGTCAGTTTACAATATGTAAAATGAATTAATTTAATGGAATTTGGTTGCTACCACCAGGGGACGGGACACGTTGTAGTTTTATGGTTATCAAAGAGTTTAAAATATTAATTATTATATGATATATCCTCATCCACTTCCACAAGTAGATGAAAATTTTTTCTCTAACTCTGCAGCTGAATGGAGATTACTTTCTACTTTCTAGTTGCTGCTTCTTTATCAATGGATATTTCACATATAAGCATTTCATGGTCTATTCATCTATGGATACAATTGTCTCTGCATGTTATAATTAAAGTGGAGGTGGGGGCTCAGAAAATGGCTGACCATTCTACTCATGTAAACAACGCAAATTGAATGCTTTGTGTCCTCATTATGAAGTTGAAAGATCCCCTTGCAAAATAGAAAAAAACACACACACAAATAAAAAGAACAAAGAAAACAGTATAAAAAATTGACACATACAGCTGAAATATTATGAAGGAAGGGTTTTTTTATGCTTAAAAGTTTTTCGGGGCTAGTCGTGATTGATTGTGGTTGGTCAGAATTGGCAGGTCAATTTTATCATGGAACTAACCAAGTCAGACCAAATATGGAGTCTAGATCAGAATATCACGAAGTGTGAAATTTAAGGTTCCTGATGCAAGTTATTACCCATGCTTTAACATGTGAAGTAAATCTGGTTCCATGGCATCCAGATGACTCATGGTGATACAGATGTGAAGTTGAACTTAATATCCTCCCTTCTAAAGAACTAAAGAGCTTTAGGGGGGAAAATGAGAAAACATACTTTTGCATCACTTTCACCTTTTTAGTGACCTTTTTGTCCTTTTTCATATGAACCTGCTTTATTACACAGTAGAACTGCATTTAGGTAATAATACTGATACATCATATATTTTTCCTACAGTCACTTTCTTAATGAATTTATATCTAATTTACTAATATTATGGCCTGAAGTTGGAAAGAAAAGCAAAAATAGAAATCAGTGCAACAGTTTATCTTATTAAGATGAAGGGAAAAGATTTTTGAGATCGTAGAAAAAAATCCTCAGTGAATAAAAAATTTCAAGAGAAGAATATAACAAGGTATTGTTTGTGAAAATCAAAAGAACCATATCTGAAAGTTGAAACAGAACATCATTTATTAAATAGTTTTTATATGTGATTTCTCATTTGGCAGATGAACAAGCTGTTTACTCTTCATCTTACTATTTTATGATCTAGATCAGCATTTTAACAGCATTGCATCCACTTTGTGCATTAACATTGTGGCATTGTTAATTTTTGTGATCTCTGTAATCTACACCAATGACATGCTGAAGCTTGCTTCATCCTGGAACCTATTAGCTTTGAAACTTTACTGCATGGATCATTAGTCCTGATGACTATTCATAATTTCATACCCTACTAATTATTTCGCAATTGTTAAATTACCATTGAATGACACATAATGTTTGTTACAGTCATTCTTAATGGTTTTAGTTTTCTGAATTGTGTTTTCTATTGCCATGAATTTCTACTTAAAAAATGTCCCTTCTTTCTTACGTGTAGACAGAAAAGGTTGACTTGGAGAATACCCTCGTTGATGAGAGCCAAAGACAATTAAAAGACCATGGGCCAGTGTCTAGGTCAAGATATGAGAAATATAGTGGTATGATGTACAGTATGCTGACTTGTAATACCATGTTAATGTTATTCACTCTAATTGTTATTAGTTGATTTCTGCAGGGTTTATTTCTTCGTTCAATTTTGAAATTTGAACCTCATCTATGTTTTTCTCTTGCAAGGTCCAACATGATTCAAAGCTTTTCTTATCTCAATATTCTTGCCCACTGAACGAACAGACATGTCCTGCACTGTTAGACTTATTGCCTTTTTAAAATAACTTCATATGTCATATCTTAGATTTTTTTTTTCATATCTTTTCATACATTCAAAGCCAAGTAGATAAACATCATTTTATTCATCATTTATAAATATTTATTATAATTCATTTATTCATCAAATCATAAGTAGAAAAATAAACATAGTGATATTAACTTCAAGAATCATCCAAGTGGCTCTACCTAGCGGTAAAGGAAGGTCCGCTCTCTATTAGAATCCGATTTAGTACTAGAGAGAAGTTGCTCTGAAAATCAAAAACAAAGAAAATTCAGCAATGCTGAGTAGGAACCTCAAAAGTCAACTCAAAATGAATACATGATCAAAATTCAATCATCCCATTGGCGTATATCAAATACCCGAATGAGCATTCCCCCAACAGCGGATAGAGAGGCTTTATCCTACGGGATGAGTTTGTGTTCTCCCAACAGCGGATGGAGAGGCTTTATCCTACGGGATGAGTTTGTGTTCTCCCAACAGCGGATGGAGGCAAACTCATATCGCACTCCCAACAGTAGATGGAGTGGTGTCCCTCACCCGCCAAAGTGGGGATACGTTCCTCCCAATAGCGGATGGAGGAATCGTCCGGCCGTCACGTCTGACGGCCCGCTAATCCTCGAAGGGAATTGCTCTACTTGCTCTCGGCAGGAAAATAACATAATCTTATATTGGTCATGTCCATATCGAGATGAAATAACACATTTAAAACATCTCTTTCAAATATCATCAATATCAAATAATACAAATTAGCCCTCAATTGACTTGAACCCTAGTTCAATCGATCCAATTGAATTCAATTTACTAGAACCTAACTGAATCGATCTCTAATCCTCATTTAACTGGTCTGGAACCACCCTAGACTAGTATAATATGGACTAGATTAGGTTCAATTTAGGTTAAACTGACTTGATTAAGTCAATCGATTCGGAATCATCCTGAATTAATCTAGACTAATCAAGCGTAGTTTAATTTAATCAATATTTGGGCTTAAATCCAATAATAATATTGGGCTAGATTGGGCCAGCCCATCTATTAGTCATGTGCATTACACATGACTAGGCATACATCACACAAGGCTGGCCCAGCCCTGGCCCATGGACTGGTTATGTGCGTCGCATGTGATCGCCCATGATAGTTGAGCTGGGTTAGCCTACGGGCCAAGGCTTGATCCGTGGGTTGGGCCTAGCCTACGGGCTGGGCCTGGTCTACTGACTGGGCCTAGCTAGTGGGTTGTGGCCTGACCTATGGGTTGGGCCTGGCCTGTGAGCAATTTCAATCCAATTCATATCCAATTTCATACAACAACATATATTTACTAATCATTATATAAACAAAAACATAATAACACATTAAAAGATAGATTTGAAGATAAGCTTTAATACAGAAAACAACCTTCTAAATTTAAATAGAAATCATATTTTCTAACACATGTATAATTTTAACATATTCTAGTCAAATAAATTTTGAATAATTCAGAATAGCACATTTTAAATTTCAGATAAAAGAATATCAAAATTTTAGATAACATATTTTAATCTAACAGAAATTCTAATCCAGATGAGATTAAAGATAAGTTGTAATGTCAAGAAATATCATATATTTAATACATAAAATATGTAAATTTTTAAGATGCTTAAATCTAAAAATAAAAAACCTTAAACATGGGTCAAAGAACATTATAAAAACTTCAGTTGATAGATTTTAATGCAATAATAAAAATTTTGACACTTAAAGAATTGAAAAATATTTTTTAAAACTACAAAACATTCAACATTTAAAGATCAAAATAAAAATAAAACTTTTATTTTCAAGAAAGATAGGGAAATCTACCTCTCGTCAGCAGGGTGTAACTCCTTGTTCCTCCCGTTGCAGGGCTCGACTATGTGAGGAACGAAGGAGAGAAATTCCTCCCCTTAAATAGGAGGAGGTGAGCCTCCATTAAAGGAAGTTTATTTTTATTTTCGTATTTATTTAATATAGATTATTTTTATTTAATATACTAATAAATATGATTTCACCATATTTGGAATGCTTAATAGTTATTTCCTAATTCGTATTAACAAACAAGGAAATAGATTAAGATTTCCTAAATTACAATGACAAGTAAGAAAAAAAAACTAATTCCTAACTTAATTATTTGATTTGATTACATCATAGTTTTGTTTATTTTAGATCTCGTTCTTCCTACTTGCTACCTGCATCATTTGTGGTGATGCTATGTTCTGGTTTGTTGATTAGCATTTGCCTCCATTCACTTGAGTCCACTTCGGCTCATTATTTGCAAGATTTTGATGAGGTCTCGACTTGTAAATTCACTAGAGTGTTTATCTTTCAGTGCTGATATTTAATGTTACTATTTAAGTCACAGAGTTCTTTTTTATTTTCCTTGTTAGGTGCTGATATTTGTTGTTAGAGTTTAAATCACAGATTACTTATTTTGCTAAAAAATGCTCATTTTTGTAGCTATTAACTAGTAACAAGTTCCTATACTCTGTGAATGGCTGAACATGTAGATTCGTTGAGATTATAGAATGATCTTGGTAAAATTTTGTAGATGGGGAGATGGCTAATTTTGTTGGCAGGAGAACTTCATTCTTAAAGTTCCCCACCAAGACTTGCTGACCAATACAATGCCATCTTGTTGGTCATTGACATTCAGGAGTCTGATCTCAAGTTGATTGTATTATTGCAGTATGATCTGTTGTCTATCTTGCAGTGTCTGTGAATGTCTTATTACACTGGTATTTAGGAATGTACTCTGTAGTCTGCTAGATATCATCAAGAATAATTTTGCATACTTGCATTGTTTGGCTTTGGCAACATTATCATGCTTCCTCACTATAAGTACTGGCACATTACAATTTGGTAACATTCTTTTGCTTGTTATATTAGTTTCTCCAGGAAGCAACTTTTTTGTCCACATTCCTGAAAGAACACCATGAATTTGTTCACTTTTCAACCATTTGCCTATATTCTTATCTGTGCCCTACAAATGCAAATGCTTACAACAACAGAAACCTTGACAGGGTAGTTTCCAGTTGGATTACTTTAACAGCTAGTTCTCCTTCATTAATTTTTCATTTTTATACTTGCTACCTATATTGTGAACCTTTTCACTTTTGCTGACTGGAATTGCAAATTTTAGATTAATTTCAATAAGGAATCTTTCTGCACTGATGTCATAATTTATTTTCTGGTCTTTTATAAAATTACTCTTGGCTTAAGACAGGTAAACTTTTAACTTCTATAGCTTCTTCACTTGGTCACCGAGTTGTTTACTTGGTTTATGTTGGTAATATAGCATTGTCTTCTTTTCTTCATTTGATGTCAATTTCTTGGATATATGTAGTTCAGTCATATTCAACCATTAATTATTTCTCCAGACGGGAGTGCAAGTGAATCTGATTATGACAATGAAAGGCCAGATGCTGCTGAAGAGGAGACTGATGAAGAAGACAATACTTTCTTTGATACGAGAGATTTTCTTTCATCAAGTTCTTTTAAGAGTACAGAATCTGACTTCCACAGATCTGAATTCGATTCTGATGATGAGAATGATTATGGTGTTGGTTCTGTGGGTGCTAGTGACTCTTCTATGAAATCTGTGGAACCCAACTATCCCAATGTTAGGAGACGTGAAAAATTGCCTGATCCAATTGAAAAGGAAAAAGGAGTGAGCCTCTGGTCGATGATCAAGGACAACATCGGAAAGGATCTTACAAAAGTTTGCCTTCCTGTTTATTTTAACGAACCATTGTCATCGCTGCAGAAATGTTTTGAGGATTTGGAATATTCGTACCTAATTGACCGAGCATATGAGTGGGGCAAAAGGGTATGTCTTGAAATTTATTGATTCACAAAGGAGATATTGATTATTTGTAGACTTTGGTTACTTGCGAAATTTCAGCTTTAGTTGCATTTAATCAATTTATTTGTTTATAATTTCATACGTTTTGTCAATAGATTTTCGATGAGATACATGTTGAAGCAAAGTTCTTTTGTTGGCATAAATTTGCATTAGTTATTGTTTAATTATTTCTAGTCTAAACTGGAATGCTGATGTTAGACCAATTTATATCAACATATGTTTTATGATGGACAAGTTTATTTGTGAAGTAAATTAACTCTGTTTATGGCCTGCCCGCCCTTCGTGTCTCAATATTAACAGCCTGCTTAGACTTGTATGTGCATTTTGTCTTCAATACCTGTTCCCACAGTTTTCAGTTCCTTCTGGGAGCTAAATGGTTAATGGACAAATAAGAATGTCAGGAATTTGTTTCCATTTTGATGTTTGTAAATTCCAAAAGGAAGAATTTATTTCCTTTTTCTTTTCTTTTCTGTCAAGCTTAATTATATTTCTGCATTACTGTGAGTTTGTACATCTCAATCTAATAGCTGTATGTTTACTCTAATATTTAATTTGCATTGCCAGGTTGACATTGATAGGAGAAGCTAGAAATTTTCCTGCACCACTTGGATGTTGAGTTTCAAATTAAATTACTAAATCAACTAGGCTCCACTATTATGTAATCATGTGGAGTCTGGTATTATCTTGCTAAATAGTCTTTTTGCAACCATTCTTTTACAACTTCATGACTTAAATATGTGCTTTTCATTAGCACCTTGCCCTATGTCACATAATTGTACATGTTTTGCATCAGCATACCAGACATATGAAACTTGTTAAGTGAATTTTATCTGACGAATAGATGCCTTTATTTAATGTACCATTTGGTGTAGGTTGAACCATTTAGTTATTTTTACCACAGTGAAATTTATGCCTAAGCAGTGACGTGGTCTATCATCTGACATATTTCACACTTTTCCAGTTCTAGACAAACAACCATATTGCAAATTGAAAGCGGCATGCTTTGCAACAATATATAGAATTTTAATGAGGACATGTTAGTTGCTATTGAGGGAGAACACCTGGACAGAATTCCATACACAATGAAAGAACAGAAATGTTGCCTTGTTTTATTATGTGTTGGACAAACACTTAAGGTCTTACATATTCTTGAAATTGAAATAACTTGCAGCACTCTTTCTTTTAGGATTTTCAGATGCAATAGAATACATGAAAGTATTTATGGTGCAGTTTTTCCTGCAAGGCCTCAATTCACACTCGTATTTAGCTTGATATTTGGTCTCTAATATAATGTTAGGGGAATGGTCTTATGAGGATACTCAATGTTGCTGCATTTGCTGTTTCTGGATATGCTTCAACTGATGGCAGAACCTGCAAGCCCTTTAATCCACTTCTTGGGGAAACATACGAGGCTGACTATCCAGACAAAGGCCTCAGATTCTTCTCTGAGAAGGCAGGTTAACATGCAAATTCATGTGTGGATCTCATAACTATATGTTTAGAGTGATGAGTTGCAATTGATCACATTTTTCTAGTTTCATATGTTATATTTAGCTCTTAAATATTGTTTCATAGTTTCATATGTTCTCATGGATGGGCGCGTTTTCATCCTTTTGTCTCCTGTTTTGCGTCATGTTTGTCTGATATATGGTGGCTTTTGAAAGGGGCATAGAACTTCTTGAAGGTCATTGAACTGTTGATTTATAGCTGAATACAATATTGTTGTTGAATTTTGTGGATATTGACAAATAGCATCTGATAAGGCAGAGTTTATTAATAGCTATTTATCATTGTAAGAAAAAGTATGGTTGTTTGTTCCAAAGTAATTGTATTATAAAGGTGCAAATTTAGAATGAAAAAAATGTCATCAAGTTTACTCTTACTATGGATTAATGCTAATAGATTTTTTGTGTGTTTACTAAGATTCATCTCACATGCCAGAGAGCAGTGATTGAAAAAGGTGCTCGGGCGCTCGCCTAGGCACTCGGGCGAGGCGAGGCGAGGCCCGAGCGCCTCGCTAATGTCCCAGGCGGTGCGCTTCAAACAGGCGCCGCTTGGGCGCTCACCCGAGCCCAGGCGCTGGGCGCTTCGGGCGAGCGCCTGGGTAAACCAAGTGACCGAACCAGGATTTTAGGTCTGGTTCGGTCTTGGTTCGGTTGTTAGTTGATTCAATCGAACCAACTAAACCGATATAACCCTTACCCAACCCTAACCCGCTGCCGCTCCTGCTCCCGCTGTCGCTGCTCGCGCCTCCCGCTCCCTTTCCCTTTTCTGCTGCCGTTGCGCTGCTTCCTCGTTTCTCCGTCATGCTCAGTATACAGTATACTCTTAATATTAAGTTTATTTGAATTTTGAAATGATTAATTTTTAATACTGTTAATAGATTAATAATATATTATTTTGATTTTAATGTTGTTAATTTTTATTTATTTGAAATTATTACATATTTTTATTTAAAATTTTAAATAATTATATTTATTAATTATATTATATATTTTTATATTTTAGCGCCTCGCTTCGCTCGGGCGAGCGCCTAACACCTTGGGCGTTTTTGGACCTTGGCGCCTTTTGGCACCTAGCGCTTTTTAAATCACTACCAGAGAGCGTCGAGGTTTATTTCATTAAGATTTGAAACAGTTGGAGTTTAGAAAACGGTAAAGTGGATCAAAGGATGCATCAATGTAAACAAGGTGAGAAATAATTGTCTGCTAGTAATAGCATATGTGATTCTCATAATAAACCAACCTGGTATATTTCTGCATTTTCTTATTCATTGAGAATTTGAATGGGTTGTTGACCTTGTTAGTGATTGTAGTTGGTCCATATGGGAGCATCTAAAGATAAATTGAAACCCTCTTCTCTTTTTCTGTGTATGTTCATTTTTGGGGGCGTAAAATAGATGCTCAAAGACTCATATGACAGAAGGATTGTTGCATTGTGTATATTTAGAAGTTAAATTAGTAACAAGCTCCAGTAACGGATAAGTTCCTTTTTTTTGTCAGTGTCATGATAGGTTTCTTTTTTTTTTTAAGCAACCAACATCCAATAAATTGATAAAACCCTCTAACCAGAGATAAATAAGTTTCCAAATTTTTTAACATATCTGTCCTGCTGATATGCAAAACCTGTAAGGTTGATCAAACAATCCAGATGATACTGCACAGTTGAATTGATTCTAATATCTGTGAACAAGGCATAAAATAGGTCAAGACATGGAAGCCAGCGTGTACTGAGCATTGATGGATAATCAAATTAAGTATTTTGGTCTCTGCCCTTCTGCTTTTGTGGCCCTTGTAATGCTTCAATCTAGTAGGATCTTTTGTAACTACAGTTTTGAAGCCCATTACTCAAAGATAATATTGCTCTTGAGATTTTATTGGTATCTCAAATCAATATGTTCATTGGATGCATGTTTGTTCATGCTTGTTACCATCAGAAGTTAATAACTTATAATACTTGCTCTCAATTGTTATGTTCTCATGTTTTCCTCTTCTGAATTGTTCTTTCACTACATTTTTATAAAGCACTTTTTCTTTGTTATGTAAGATAAACTGTTAATACTATTATTTTATTTACCACTTATAGGTCAGCCATCACCCCATGATTGTTGCATGTCATTGTGAGGGAAAGGGATGGAAGTTCTGGGCAGATAGCAATTTGAAAAGCAAGTTTTGGGGTCGTTCAATTCAGCTTGATCCTGTTGGTGTACTGACCCTTGAATTTGAAGATGGTGAAGTTTTTCAATGGAACAAGGTAATGGTCTTTGCATGAAATATTTGAAATCTGATTTTGGTTTTGCATATAGAACTTTAAAATATGCTATTTCAGGTGACAACTTCCATTTACAACCTCATACTGGGAAAACTTTATTGTGATCATTATGGTACTATGCGTATACAAGGAAATCATGAATATTCATGCAAACTAAAATTTAAGGAGCAGTCAATAATAGACCGTAATCCTCATCAGGTAATCAGATTTTCCTCTCGTTTTCTTTTATGATGGTGAACATGGTATCTTGCGTGTCTTTTTTCTCTGTTGCAACAATTTTGGGTATCATTTAACGATTAGCATACCTTCAATGTTGTTTTCTTCAGTTCTAGTGCTAGTTGCTCATTTTTGTTTTCTTTAATGTATCTACAATTAGAATTTTTTATGTTTTTGACTTAAGTTTTATATTTGCACTTGTTTTATGAAAGGTTTGTAATTTCGTATTGTACCGGAGTTTCGAGTTCAACTCGGTACGGTACAAGTATACTGAGCGGTATGCCTCGATATATATATAATAAAAGTTAAAAAATAAAACAAGGGGTGACGTCTCGTCGTTTCTTCTCCCTGGGTGGGGAGAATAAAACCTCAAAGCCTCGGCGACATCGCCGAGGTTTCTTCTGCCCACGTCGAGGCTTCTTCTCCCCGCACGCATTAGGAGAAGTCGCTGACGACGCCAAGGCCTTATCACCTCAGACGAGGAGGCAACATCTCATATGCAGCGTTCGACGAGAGAGGGCGGCGACGGATCTCCAAGTTCTCCCTTTTCTTCTCCCTCTTCTTCCTTCTCTCTCAACTAATAGCACCCGGTAGTGGGCGGCGACGGTCGAAATCGACTGTTACTGATCGATTTCAGGTGGTAACGGGGCGGAAACAGTCCCAATTGATGGTACCGCCCGATAGCGAGTGATCTGCGTGCGGATTTGCTGGCGGATCGGTATGGGTGGTATCATTCGAAATTAAAAACCTTGGTTTTATGCAACATGTTGGTCAAGAAAATCATAACTTGAGAGGAAAGTACATCAGCAGTTGGCCTTCATTCAATGTCTTATGCATAGCCTGCAAAAATTTTGGCATATGTTTCTTCTACTGTTGTATTATATAATAGGGAGCATGGTTCTTTTCCCTGAGTGTTTGTCATTTTTTCTATGGATTTCAAATTTAATGATTGTATTGGTCTATAGTTTTGGTTTCTTGGTTAATTTACTGAAGAAAATGATCATTTATTGTTTATGATCCGAACCAGATTTTAATTGTTCGACTTCAAATATGGTTATGTTGGTTTTTAGAATATTATTGATTGTTTGAATTATATCACATTTGAATAAATTAAGCATCAATTTAGGAATTTTCTCCATGTTGAAAAATTTTGGACCTCACAAATTTTCATTTGAAAAGAATGGCTTGTGTGTTTTTATCCTTCTCCAACTTTTTTCAACTATTTCATCCATATGTATCTATCTTCCTTTTTCCTTTATTCTGGATTGTCTTTTTTTTCCTTTTTATTCCAATGTTTGTTTTATTGTCCCATAGGTTAGTAAGGGTTCTTGAGCAAATAAATCCAGGCAGGCTGAGCAGTGTTTATACTTGGTAGAAGTCTAGGTAGCACAGATACCGATATGGACATGTGGATACAACAGAATGCAGGCGTGTTATGAGACAACACCCTTAAAATAAAAAAGGGTAGTATACGACATGGCATGAATATGGCTAAAAAATATATTTTCTATGCACCTACAAAATAATAAGTAAAACATTACATTTACAAACCAAAGCTAACAATTAAATAAAACAAAGCTTACCTCTACACCAGTTAACGTATTGGTTGATAAGGATTCTACACACTAAATCATAAAACATATTAAGAAGTAGTAATTATTCAATTATATGGAATTAGTATGAACTTGTATATACATATTCATCAAAAAACAAATTATATGCATGTGAAATAGATTGGAGCATGAAATGATTGTGCCAACCGTTGAACCTTGTCAACTCAGTGTCTGAGCTGTCCAACTACAACAAAGTTTTAGGAGTATGACATTAATTGGCTGTCTATTACATGTTTTGCATGTGTCATACACATTTTAGTATCAGACAAGTGCCAGACATGGATTTGTAGCTTATGAAAGTCAGTGGTTCATAGGTTTATTGGGGGATGCCTAGTATTATGGTTGCACTCATTCTAGTGGATTCATAGATTCTTATTTTCTAATGCCATCATTTGCTTTTCGTTTAGTGACATAGTAATTGCTAAATGTAAACTAATTGTAGGTGCAAGGTATAGTTCAGGATCGCAATGGGAAAACTGTAGCAACACTCGTTGGAAAATGGGATGAGAGTATGCACTATGTGTACGGAGATTGCTCTGGAAAAGGCAAAGGATCTGAACTATTGTCGGAAGCACATTTACTCTGGAAACGTAGCAAACCACCTAAGTGTCCCACCAGATACAATCTGACACGCTTTGCAATAACAATGAATGAACTCACCCCTGGATTAAAGGTGAGAATATTGTTTTACTGGTTAAAACGTTTTTTATTTATTTATGTATTTTGTCTCAATTGTGTGACAGGAAAAACTTCCATCGACTGATTCAAGGCTAAGGCCAGATCAGAGGTGCTTGGAAAACGGGGAATATGAAATGGCAAATGCTGAGAAGTTGAGACTGGAACAGCGACAACGTCAGGTTAAGCTTGGAATATCTTCTTTTTTCTTCTTTTCTCTTTTGCTGAATCTTTAATAGATCAATTCAACCATGAAATACCTTTGCAACTAAAATAGTACGAAGCCTCAGTTCCATGGCAAGGTTCCTCTTTTGCAACTAAAATGACTTTGTCACATAAACAACCTCTTTGCTTACTAGGGCAAGCGTTAATACATTAACCATCGGACATACCCCACACTGGTTTGATCCTTTTTGGGCACTAGACTGCTCTCTCTGTGTTTGCAGTATACGTTGGAATGATTGCTTTTGGGAAGTCATTGGTTGCCAGACCTTGTTTGTGAAAATCTGCTCAATTGTTTTTTTTTATTAGAAACTAATTGCTTGGTGCAATATTTTAAGTCTTAGGGATTCTTTGGTATGAGGGTTCTTGCATTGATTGCTTGATGGTTTCCTTCACAAATCTGCTCAATTTTTTTTTTTCTTAGAAACTAATTGCTTGGCGTGATATTTGAAGTCTTAAGGATTCTTTGGTATAAGGGTTCTTGCATTGATTGCTTGATGATTTCCTTCACAAATCTGCCCTATACTAACACTCAATTTAGTTCAGCCCTGAAACTTTCAGAAGCCATTTTCCGCAAAAAGGGCATCTCTGGGATGTTCCGTTGAATTGCAATTGTCTTTGCTAACCTTGAAAATAAGGACCAGTTCATGTCCTTATGTTTGGATGCCTTCAGTGCTCACAACTTTTTAAGTGGTATATTGAACTCACTCTCTTATAAGCTTTCTTTGATGGAACCATAACTATGTGATGCAGGCAAGAAAGATGCAGGAAAGCGGTTGGAAACCTCAGTGGTTTGCAAAAGACAAAGAAAGCGATACATACCGGTACTTAGGTGGTTACTGGGAAGCCAGGGAAGATGGCAAGTGGGATGGATGTCCTGATATCTTTGGTCAAGTCCATGTTGATCCGACAATAGATTGACTAGTTGTTCAGAAAGCAAACAGTCTCTTCTCTTTAAATTTTTTTTCCTTTTAAATACCTTTTATTTTCCTTTTTCTTTCTCTCTCTCTCTCTCTCTCTCTCTCTCTCTCTCTCTCTCTCTCTTTTCTTCTTGGTGGGTTATACTTCACATTTTCGAGCAACCAAAATTCCATACATAGTTAGTGTAAACAGGGAAATGGTAAACTATACTGCTGCTTTTAATAATAAGAAAAAAATGAGCATTCTTCCTAATATTTTTACCGATTCTATGAAAACTTGAATCGGGTAGAAAGTTCATCAAAATGCAATTTTGTTTCTGCTATTAATAGATTGTAAAAATCACGAAGAATTGTCAGTTACTTGGTGCTGCAGTAATTTATGTGTTTATGTCATTTAACTTCGCTCCTGCTCTTTTGTTCATGCATGTGGTGCAAAACCTACCTACACATGATATAAAAGCCAGAGCAAACATCTTTCAATGGTTGTTTCTCCCTGCGGTCTGGTATGCCTTCTGTCACACTTTTAAATGCTTCAATCTTTTGGCGTTCTCATTAATCTCCTCCTTACCTTTGCTCGCTGTAAAGTAGTGATTCGAGAATAGATATAGATCCTAATTGTATGATAGTTGCATCAGCAACACTTTTGCCCATCTTCTCCCTGCTCGTGTAGCATTCACAGGTCTTGTCACCTCGAATCCGCCAACCGGCGCTCGACAACGAACCCTGGACAGCCAAATCTGAAGCAACCCCAAAGGATGGGTGCTCTCTTGGAGGTGACGACGGGGCGAGTCTAAGCATCGCCACAGCAGTGTTAATTAATGGGCGGGACGTCCAAAAGAAGATGGCAGCCGGCATCGACTGCCACAAAAGGAGGAGCGGAAGCACGACTCTTTCCTTCTTTCGTTCTATCCGTCTACCGAACGGTCTCAGAAGGAGCGGCAGCTGTGTCCGGCAATGAATGAGAGAGAGAGAGAGAGAGATGGCAGCAAAGTTATTTGAAACTGTTATTGGGGGAGAACTAATCCATCTGCGTCTTCTTTAAAGTTTAGCGGGAAGCTTAACAGATAGATGGCAGCAAAGTTAAGGGGAGGGGGACATACAAAGCAAGCCGAAAGCTACAATTCAGCAGTCATTTTATCTTCTTCGATGGGCCAATAAAAGGTGACAACTTGGGAAGTGATAGCAACCTGCAACGTGGGGCTGTTGAAGTCCATCACTCTATTCCTTGTACTCTCTCTCTCTCTCTCTCTCTCTAATAAGAAACCATTCGTCGTTCTGAAAAGCTACAAATGCAAATAATCATTTTCTTCCCACTTGTTCTACGAATGCAATAATCGAAACTCGTACTGTCTCGTCTCTTCCAGATTAGATGCACGAATCATTTCTCCACATAGAAACAACTACATATCAAAACTAATTATTTTATAGTCAGAGTAATAATTTAATATTTTTTTCTTCATTTATCGGAAAATACGAGAATAAAAAAAATCATAATGTCTCAAATATTTGGGATAGATACTTGATTTTATTTTCCACAGTCATATAATATTTAAATAAAAAGTATTTTTTTGAAAAAAATAGTAGAATGAAAGATTAGTTTCAATCGAATGCTTTTTTTATATTTAAAATAAAGCATATTTATTGGTGGCTTCTTAGTATATTGGTCGACTCGCAATAACGCATGAGGAGGACTCTTTGACGGCGGCAGCCACCCATCAAGTGGATTTGGAAGGTCGGGTTCCTGTCTGAGCTCCGTCAGGCTTCAGCATTTGAACTCTCACATTTTTGGTCAGGCACGCTTCTCCGTTCCGTGGGCCCCATGCGAGCGAGGCCTTTCTTTGGTGGGATTGGTGGACTGCTAGTGTCGCATCGTGCACGTGGTCCGGTGGCGACGCCATCGTCTCGAGATGACGCGTCCGACCAACCGCCGCGGGGCGAGGAAGGAGTCGGCCGACCACGTCGGTGGACGGCCGGGCGCTGTCGGAAGTTGGGCGGCAGCAAACGAACAAACGCACAAAAAGGTTGACATCTTGCCGCACAAGTCCATAAGCCAACAAAATCCAGTTGTTAGCTTCGGGGTTTATGCATCGACGAAACGAAAACAAATTCTCAATATATATATATATATATATATATATATATATATATATATATATATATATATATATATATATATATATATATATATATATATATATATATGTCTCTTTCTGCTTTTCCTACTCTTTTTTCATATTTGTATTCCCCGAGCAATATTTGAATGTTTTCTTAAATGGTACCGGAATCATTGACTAATTAATGCTATAATAGTCTATCCCAGAAATGGAACCACGAAAAGTCAATAGTAATATCGCAACAATTACCTGTAATTGAGCCATACATCGATGCTTAAGATAAAGTAGTTGTCTTGAATGAACGAGGAGAGCATCATTTTTCCTTGTCAGTGAACCTTTATGTTGTAACTAAGATGTCAGTATGACTTGATCTAATCCCGAATGCATAAGGTTAACCATGCGGATGCTCAAGTCATGTCGACGTCGGGTCAAGTTAGTTTCAAGCGTCATCTCGAGTATAGTTTTCTCTCGACAGGTTGCTATTGTTTCGTTATTAGTTCCTGTATAAAAATTGAGATTAAGAGAGATTTTTCGATTCGATCCCTCTAAAATTTAAATCAATGTTGTAGAGTGGGATCCCCTGTTCAAGGAGGATTAGCTTTTACACATGTGAGGATGAGATATCCATACAGAGTCAATTAACTACGATCGATTTATCAAGCGACTGACTTAAGCTTTTGTGCGAGCGCCGATCGACCGGATCGACGCCACACAATATCACCCCGAGCTTTTCGGGATGACTATACAGTGATAATATCATTCATGGGGAAGGGCAACGAACGGCTGTCCGTCGTTCAAAGCTAGTCTTGCATTGCATGCACGGCCAATCACAACGCGGTCCTCTTTCCTCGTCGAGAGGATGGGATTAATTAATACCTGTTTAGTACTATTACCTGGGCTTATTTATGTGAAGAATCTCGAGAAATAGCAGGGAGGGTTGGAAGCAGGAACGGAAGCGGGCTGTGGATACTGTACTAGCGTAAGATGGAGGAGACGTGCCATCAGGTCACAGAGTTTACAGAGGTGGTGTTCACAAGCAATCTATAAACAAACATTATTTTAGCTTCCAACCCAGTACTGGGTTTAACAGTGGAAAAGAGACATGAAAAAGGAAGTACGGCAAAGCTTGAGACCTGACACGGCCTTTGACCTCGATAATGGCTCTACAGAGAAGCGTAGGTGAGAGAGGAGGAAGACAGGCTGCTAAATAATGACTCTTTTGATTCACCAAAGATTCAAGGATGATATATTACGGCTGGCTCTGTTCTTCTCTCCAAAGTTCAGTCCGGTCAAACACAGGGAAAGCTGAAGGACCAAAAGGATAAGAAAAGAAAAAGAATTCATAGGAGATATTGAATGACAGCAAGTGAAAGAGAGAGAGAGAGAGAGAGAGATGAGGAAGGAGAAAGTAGAGAGAGGTGATCGGCTACCGCATCTTCGTCGTTGCACTTTTTCTCTGCTTTTGATGCCCATTTCTCCCCTCGCACCTCTTTTTTCCACTTCCAATGCTCTCTCTCCCCCCCCCCCTCCCTTGTCATAAGCTGTGCGACGAGGGAGCAAAGCTTGGTTGGGAGGGAGACATCCAGTACTGGAAAAAGGAAAAGATAAACAACAGACATTAGCAGCAAAGAAAGCAGATAAAGAGGAGAGTAGCCACAGAACACAGCATTATGAGGGAGACTTTTTTGAGCTTGATTTAACCATGGTCATCATCATCCTATACTATACTATATGTACCTGTCTTATTCGATGCCTTTCTCAACCTTCTCTTTTATCCGGGAAGCAAAACTGATGTTTTCTCTGTCTC
Source organism: Musa acuminata AAA Group (assembly GCF_036884655.1). Taxonomy (NCBI): domain Eukaryota; kingdom Viridiplantae; phylum Streptophyta; class Magnoliopsida; order Zingiberales; family Musaceae; genus Musa; species Musa acuminata. Next base: position 32,024,171 of record NC_088351.1, on the reverse strand, counting down.
GAACACAAAAAGAAAGAAAGAGAAGAAAACTAATGGAATCCAGCACTGCTCACCCTCATTAACATGTCCCAAACTTACCCCATGGCTGAGCATTCAAAATTCAGCCAACCAACCACCTGTAGCTTTGGTCACTTGAAGCTCCCGAATTCATGCTACTGAAATCTGCATATGTAAATCTCTGAGCTTCAGCATTCAAGTGCCAACAGCCAGCAACCTTCTCGAATCTGATGGACGGTGAAGCTCTGGGATTCAGATTCCCAAGACCTGAGTGTCCATTGCTGAGCTTTAACATTTAACTTCATGCAGTGGCGCAACTTGAACCTCTTAGATTCAACTTGTCGAACGCTGCACATTTTTACGGCTGAACGGAACTTTATAACATTTTGTTCCTCCTCTGCCTCCTGTAGTAACAACCTTTAATTTGCTTCCCGGTGAGAGGCAGACTTTCCTTCATATGGCATTTTCCAAGTTTAGGAGTTTGGAAGCAACATATGTGTTGCCTGAAGATGAACATATGGCATCTCCCTTTTTCTCTCTCTTTAAATTAGTCATCTTCCATGAATATTCGCCTGATGAAATCTTGGAACCTCCTCGAGTAGAGCTTTGGATCAACTGCTGAGATGGAATTGGAATCCACCTTCAAGGATTTGTAGGCATGCTCCAGCTTCTTAGTGACATCATAGTCCTGGAGGATATCTATTATTCCAAAGTAGAGAATCACATCATGGATCTTGTCGCTTTGGGTTCCACTAGCAAGTAATGCATCAGACTCGCTTCTTGCTGTGTGCTCTGCCCTCGCTGGCATGTTTAAGCCTAGTCGAATCAACGGTTTCCTAAACAGAAAGTTATGTTGACACATCAGATACCAACACTTCAAATTAGAACATCTGAGGCATGAGAATTAGCTTGATTTGATCGAGGGCACGGTCTGGCAAAAGAAATTAACTAATCATGTAGCATTTTCACACTACAGGAAGGGCACAGATGATGTAACATTTATCCTATTAGATAGCAATGGAGAAACATAAGAATGACAAATAATTTTTTTCCTGTTAAATGTTGACCTGTTGGTTATGAAGAAGCTATAAGGGGAACATAGATCACCTAATGTCCTCTAGGAACCATTTACAACTATCAATGAAGCAGTAGTCCATTGGAGAAGCTAGTAATTCAAATGCAACATCATCAGTGACCGGACTAGTAATTTAAAGGCACCATTATCTTTGCCGACGAGGGTGCATATCCAAGAGAAAGAAGACTAAAATCATAAAGAACAAGAAAATCACATAGTTGCTTCTGCTCATCATACTAAAGGAGAGAGACTTCAAAATAATTTTCTTATTTCAGTTAAGTGAAATTCTTTAAACTGAAAGAGGGGGCGATTCTTGAAACATACCGGCCATCCACTGTCAGATCCCTATCTTGACGGGTTGACTTTGAGAACCGCAAGTCAGACCAAGCCCTTCGATATTCTGATCGAGCACAATTACTAAGTTGAGACTGACCTGTGAATGCTCCATAAACAGTTTATATAAGTACCAAACATATTGAGATTTGTCAACTTACTTGGAGAAGCTGAACATGGTGATAAGCCTGTCCAAGATGCTGAAACATCATAATGGAAGTGAAGACCCAACAGGAGACTATAATCCATAATCCCCACTGCTTCCAAGAATTCACAATCCCGCTTTATTTGCCTGAAGGTAAAAATATAACATCAAATCATAAATGGTAATCATAAACAAAAATCCATCAGACATGTTAAGATTAGATCTTGAACTTACTCCAGAAGCTCTAGGTACCAAGATTTTTGCAAGCGAAATACATAGTTGAGGTCAAGATCCTTGAGGGTTGTCATCTCATCAATCTCTTCCTCGACCTTGTCAGTAGTTCGGCCATGGGATGAACCTTTCAAGTCGAATCTTCTATGAATGTGATATTTGGAACAAAATAAATTGCCCATTACAATGAAACGGACCTGTTCTCCAGCCACATAAAGGAAACTATGGTCAACCAATGTGATATTAACTATGGTCACCCAATTGCCTGATAAAGGAAACTTATGGACAACCAAAGATGGTATAGGAACTTATATGGATGTTTGCTTACCTTCGGCCCACCAATTGGCTTCACGCAATGCACACCATAAAACTTCGTGACCAATGAGTTCTTGTACCGTCGTACATGTCGGTAGTAATTGGGTAACATCCTAATAAGTACCTAAAAACCAATGTAAAAGCGAATTAGGCTTCATTACCCAAAACTAATGTATCATGAATATTCGCTAAGAGGAATGCTTTCTCAAAGTACTAGGGAACTATTTAGTTTTTATATTTACTAAGACACTTGTAACTATTCGTTAAATCTGAAATTTGGATAATGGGCATGCAGGATCAAGGGCATTATATCTCACCAAGTTCATCAAGAAACATAACCGATTGGATTAAAAGCACTGGGAAATTTGATCCTCATCGGACAAATCAGATCCGGTATCAAAGTTACATTGCATTACATGATATACAACAGTATACAATAATATCCCACTGATATCAGCAAAATAAATTATGCCCTTCTACTAATTACAGCAATATCAATAGCCAAACAAAGGACAAATCCAATTTTCCTGATCCTAGTTGACTGAATACAAGAGTGCATCCATATCATACTTTAAAATTTTTGTAAACTTGTATTCATCTTCTAGAATGATTTGACAAACTCAATAACTGAGAAACATGCAGAACTTTAAACCAAACATTGGCATATTCAATGAAAATTATGACACTTGGCTATCAATCCAACCTTCACTTCGGATTTCTTTACGGTCTTAATTATAAACTGATCATCTTGAGTTAGGTAGAAGGCACTCCCACTCTTCCCGGGTGAAGACAGTTCTCTCAAAGCATCATTGCCACATATAGCTAGCATGTAATCTGCCAGATCCACATTAAACAACTTCCTCAAGTGTCTGCAAGCCAAAACCACCGCAAATTACTCACACAAACCCAAAATTAAAATCTAAATCATGTCATCATTGTCATCGACAAAACGACAACAACAATAATTCATAAATTTCAATTATTTAGGGTTGGCTCTATGGATCCTTTTATATATAAGAAGGGAAAGCAAAATGAACTGAATTGGTCCAACTGCTAATAGGAATGCCACCTGAAAACCATGGGGCAATAATCCTTCCACCGGAACTCAATGGAGTGGTGTGGCGGAGTAATCTTTGACCCCTCAGGAGGAAACCTCGTCCAGAACTTCTCCCTGGGATCAAAATCTGCTGCTCTGAGCTCTCTCATTGAACCTGGCTTCCCAACAGAGTATCTGAAACCAAAAATTCAAATATTATTTCGAAGGCTATAACAGATAACACGTAACCCGCAAGACATATATCCATCTACCTGATGCCTAATTGAAGGTTTAACATCAGATCGTAGTTCTTGTGGCCCTTCAGTATTGTATGCCCCAGCTTCTTTCCCTCTCTCGTCGACAAGCAAGGCGGACTCGGCCGCTGGTGCACCGTACCAATGGGAGTTCGATCACCCCGATGGATGGAAACCCTGTTCTTGTAGAGCATTGCAGCCTCGATTGTATCAATAATATCACATGTAATGTCACCGGCCTCGCCTTCTGATTCCCAGACACAGATCCTGGGGAAGTTCTTCTCTGCAGTGGAGCTCCTCCGCCCCAGTGCTCCTCCATCCACCGACAATCTCTTCCTTGACGCTGACACCGACGGCAGAACGAATGTTTCATCAAAAGGCGAGAATAGGCTTCTTTTTCCGGCGATCTCCTTCCGGACAGTGGAAACGGCAGGGTAGAAGGTTCCGTCGAGGCTCTTCGGGTCGCCTTTGCTCCAGCTACCGACATAGCAGCTGCCGTCGGGCCAAGTGAACACGCCGCTCCCCTTCGGCACGCCATCCTCCCAGTGGCCGTCGTAGCGGTTGCCATTGGCCCAGATGAGAGCCCCATGGCCGGATATTACGCCGTTCCGCCACTCGCCGACGTACTGGTTCCCGCTCCGCCACACGTACCGGCCGCGGCCCTCCTGTAGGTTGCGCCACCAGCCGCCCTCGTAATAGTCTCCGTTGGAGTACCATTTGCATCCGTACCCGTGCTCTCGGCCGGCGACACAGGAGCCGGGGCAGGCGTTGCCCTCCGACTCGGTGAAGGCCCCGAAGCCATCCATCCGGCCGGAACGGAGCTCGCCCCTGAAGGTCACGGCGGAGGGCCACGAGAACTTCCCCTTCCCGGAAGCCTTCCCCCGCCGCCACTCCCCCTCGTGCATGCACCAGTCGGCCCGAAGGCACTTCCCCCGTCGGTGGGGGGAGTTCCGGACGAAATCACCGGTGCACATGTCCCCGCTCAGGAGCACCTTCTCCACCACCATCGCCTCGTCCGAGGGACCAGCGGCAGGGGCGACTCTCCGACCGCCGGGGCCGCCTCCCTGAGACCTACTCCTGGCATGTTGGTCCGCCGCCGGGGAAACCGCCACTCCAGCCGGCTTGCCTCCATCCTCCCCCACCGCGTCCCCGCCTCGTCCGGTGGCCCCTATGGCCTCGTCGTCGCATCCTAGCCGCCGCATTCTCCGATCGAAAAACCTAAACTCCTCCAATCATTCCCCGGATTCCTCTTCGGACAGGAAGCACCTCTCCTCCCCCCCAACCCCCACTCCTCCCCTCCAAGCTACGATCCACCGGGGAAAGGGAGATACGGTTCGAATCCAATAACTCAAGCAAATCAAGAACAATAAATCCCACCGAGATGAGAGAGAGAGAGAGCAAAGAGAGACTCTAAAGGGTAGAGGAGGAGACGCAGGCCGTTTGGCCTGCCTTCTGTGTTTTTGTGTTTTGCTTTGCTGCGGTGCCTCCGCTTTGGCTTCGAAGAACTGGGCGGAGAAGGGGGAGGGAGTAATACAGCTAAACCGGAAATGACTAGAAAGCCCTCGAATATATTGGCAAAGGACGGGATTTGTCCGATGATTCCAAACTGTTACTGCAACGATCCGCGTTTCCAAAGCCATAACGGAAGGCGTCCCATAATATTTCAAGATTGCCCCTCGGGACGTGTGGGTCGCGTCGCCGTCATCTCCGTTGGGCAGGATGTCCGATAAATATGATTTTATTTACATTTATATCCTCTGGAAGTGGATATATATATACATATAATGAATGTTTCAATAAAACCCAAAAAAATCTTATAAATTTTAATTTTACTTGAGTTTTCTTATGATGATAAGACTACTAAAAGCATGTTAAATATTATATCATTATAAAAATCGATATAATAATAGATAATCATGGTTAGTATCAGTTAACCTTTTTTAGAATAAAAAAGAGATTTTTAGAAAGGAACAAAATATTTGAAGGAATATATTTGTTATACTAAAATTTATAAGAAAAATATGCTATTTTCAATCATAACAAAGATGTAAAAGTAAAATTTCCTAATAAATAAAAGGAAATCACTGTCAAATACCATGGTTAAATGTTCTATGTAATAATTTTTTTATTTACATTTATATCCTTTCGAAGCGAGCAATGTAATAAATATATATATATATATATCCTTAATTAATATTTGTTATATATCTCTATATATAACATTTAAATATTTTAACAATTCATCATAAAATCCTATGTTCGAATTTCGCCTTGTAGAAAAAAAAACCCAAGATTTTCTTATAAAAATGTATTAAATATTATATTATTTTTAAAAAGCAAAATAATAACATATAATTAAGGATGTATAATTTGAAGAAAATATGCTATTTTCAAATATAACGAGGATAGACATGTAAAATCGCAATGTAAATAAAAGGAAATGTAAATGGTTGAATGTTGCGCATTATAGTCATTTTAATGAATGATATGATTAGCAAGATTTGTCCGCGTATTCCCAAAGGTTGTCCGCGTCGAGAAAGATGTTAGGCATATAATTGAGAGGACAATGGGTTGTATTATTAATGGGAAGATGAGAGGATTGCGATTGCGATCGGGATTTCCTTCATAATTATCTTTTTCTTAGATTACATCGATTTGCGCATAAACTTTGGTACTATGTGTTTTATTGCTGCGTTGGTTTAAGGTGGGTAGTGATTCATTTTGATTTGGTGAGGACATTTTGAAATGATTGGATTGTTGGAGAGAATCAAACTCGGGAGTTGTAACACACGATCGCAATTATTAGGGAATTGGAAATTGACATCGTATATTTTCAAAGTAATAATTAGTTTAATCGATTAAACAGAAATTATGAGGAAATATGTTGTCTTTTTTTTTTTTTTTTTGTATGCTTGGGAATCAGAAGGTTCCAGAATGTTGAGCACCGACCCTGAAATTAGGAGGAGATATATTGCGTGTTGTTCCCTCGCGAGAAAGAGGGTTTTCATAAGAGATCCATGGACGGCGATCGTATGAAGACGAGGAGGCGGGGGAGATGACGATGCTTGTGGATAAGCACCTCATCCATCACTTTCGCACCAACGTGCGTTGTCTCTCCTGATCGAGACGACCGTCGATCGTTTCATTGATCTCTCCTGCCTTTACGCACCAGTACTGTTCTTCCTCCCCAATATTTGATTGCTATTATGGTTATTTTTGTTTTGATGTTCTTGATCTGAATTTTGAGGTACCGAGGTGAAATAATCGTTGGTTTCATGCTGCTGGATGATCGAAAGAGGAGATACGGGTTGCACCTTGGATTGAGGGGTGAGAAGTCATCGTTTTCCGAGTAAGATGGGGGATTCTTATGATTATCGTGATTTGTGACGATCCTATTCTGTTGACAGATTCTTGGATCTACAAGTGCTTATTTTAGGAAAAGATGATTTGGGCAAGAGTTGAGACCGAGAAGGTATCGCAGACCTCCTAACTCGAGGTTTGGTTCTCGCTTAAATTGGACTTGTAACTGGGCTTTGATTAGTTGATACCAATGCGATGTCAACAAGAGTGACTTGAAGGATTTCCCAATGATGTTTGGCAGGATGGATTTCTGGTGCAGCTGACCAAGAAAGTGTGCTACACTGGACTTACCAGCTGAACCGTGCTTCACTTTTTCCTAGCAATTGGACATGAAAGGTGAAGAAGCATTAACCCAACCATCCCTTGAAAATTCTTTAATTTATTTCCATGATCGACGCTTCTCGTCAATTTTTTTGAATCTTGGGAAGAATCGATGCTTATGGTTGATGGACATGAGAAATGCTTGTTTATGTGGCAACTTGAATCATCATGTTAAATGCTAGCTTATATGCCAAGTTGAATCATGGTGTTAGATATGTTAACCCAAGACTGCAGCAGAATAAGTCGATTAGATTCTAGTTTATACAATCATCTTAACGCAAAATATGTTCACCAAGGGATTAACTATCAATAACTTGAAGTCATTGGTGTAAGCTTGAAATTTTCTTGCATGCCAGATAGTATGATAGTGTGGAATATGTTGATAAACATGGATTTAAGATGAAGTAGTTGTTATTTGTGAAATCGTTTCATTATTCTTTTTATCTTTGCTAAGATATTCGAATTGATTAATATAATGTTACACGAGTGATAGTCTTAGGTTTTGTCATGATGTAATATTTTTCTTTTTACTTCTTTATAAACTTATACTTTTGATAATATAATTCTTGATTTTATTTCATATAAATAGATGTTAGAGGAAAATACCATTAATATTTTAGTTTATGGTTCAGACCCATGTGTAGAATGTTCGATCGAGATGTTTTCGACATGGAAATGTTGTGTTTCTGAAGTGAAAATATTATTTTTTCGAGGTATCATTTGCACGAAGATCAAGATCAAGAGATTTTTCAACCTGATTCTTTTAAAAAATCTAAATATTAATTAGGATGAGATTGCATGTACACGTGATTTAACATATGGGTACCTTGTTTGTAATTTTCATAGAATTGATGATTATTTAAGGAATTCCAAAGATATGGTACTGGTCCATTTAACAAGTCGCCTACGATATAGGGGGTTTACTTTAACAACCAAATAGGCCTGAGTATTTTATTTTACGGCCCAATTACACGGTGTACCAACGTCTCAATAGAGCCTCGGCCTAGTACAAATTATTCTCTTGGTCAAGTTTATAGGTTCGAGTACCCGTGCAAGTGGTGCCCGACTAGTTGACTTTTGGGTATGATGCAGATGGGATTCGCCCCCTCGTTAGTCTCCGCAGTGTGATAGATGTACGGACTTGCCGCTGCATATGCTTGTCTGGGCCATTTTTAGGGGTGCGGTCCCGATATGAGAAGATTTGGTTAATGCAAGCTTGGGTACCACCGAAGGATAGGCTTCTTGGTGAAGCTTATGAAGCACCAAAACAATCGAAGGACCACTTCTTCCTATATGGTCTTTTCAGATTGCAATCTCCAAATTATGCCTCTGGCTGTTTCTTTTTTTTTTGCTTTACATTGCAACACACAGGTGAGAATAAAGCACTAAAGAATGCCTGATACACTCGGAGATCGTCATCCGACTTGCACTAATGCTACATCGCCGACACACAGGTGTAAAGTACTCCAAAGATCCTCAGCTCCGGCTCATGCAAAGAGGACTTCTCTCTCGATGCTGCGTACCACCTTCATCTCTGACACCGGTGCTCGACGACATCGATGCAACATGCCTGCATCAGCCACTGCCCAACCATTACCCCAAAGGTTAGCTCTCCCTTTTCTTTTGTCATCGATTTCCAAAAGAAAGCCGCCTCTTTTTCTCTCTTAGCACCAATGGTCCCAGTTAAAAGGGGAGCAGGAGATCTTCCCTTCGATCTGGAGTCCTTGTCTGTGGTGATGGATTCTGTGCTAGATTGCGCAAATTTTAGAGGAGTCTTTTGGAGAAGGGTAGGGGACGCATGCACAATTAATCATGCGGCCGAGTGCACATTACACTTGTTTGATGCGTACCCTCTTCTTTCTCCCAGAGCACATGCATTATCCATTTCCTCGGTTGGATGCCATAGGCGACATCATATGGTCCTCATCGACCACACTTTCTTATCATCGACCTCTGGCCAGATTTCAGGAGTCTCAGGCACCACAGCGAGTCACAACGACCGTGGTCACAGCCTTCGATTGGGCCCACATAGCCACTGGCCACATCTCCTCCTGTATTGCATCACAGCGATTCACAGAATCGTGGTCACATCCTTGGATTGGGCCCACACACCCACTGGGCGGGCGCATCTCCTCGTGTATGCCGTGGTCTTCGATTGTTAGAATGGGCTAGCAAGTTTACTTTGCTAGCTTTGGACCAAAGACGGTTTGAGACCTTAATTTGGCTTTCCATCTTTAACATGTCGCCGGTAGCGAGCAAGGATTCTGCCGCACTGCGTCATTCTCAATTAGAGATCGACCGGTGGCCGTGCGTCCACCGTATCATTTTCGGCTCGCGTGCTAATCCTGATGGGAGCATAAATTACGCACGTTTCAGAACTCGCAGATTTTTTTGCATCTGGAATTTTCTTCTTCTTTGGGTCGATAATTTAATTTCTTTGGTAAATTACGGAAGTGATGCCAAATAAGATTTAGGAGGAGGGATTAGGTGCGATAATCCATTTACATTCTGTCTTAAAATTAAACATATCAGAGTAATTCCATCCGAAATTGGTTTATCGTCACTTGTTCTCATCTTATTTGATTTCACTTTGATAGTTTGGAATCTAAGTTTCTTGGGCCGCTCAAGTTTTGAAAGTGATGGGGTCATTCCATACTTTCTTCTCGATTTCTTTTTATTCCTTGGTCTCTTCGTGTTATCGTGCATGGTTCCCATGTCCCACCCTTGTTCGAATGTGGAGGAAAAGAGGAGGAGAAAGGTCGTAGCTCCGGAGACGCCTTTGACAAGTCACAGGCCAAAGCTTGACCACGTACCACCACCGGAAGGATGCATATCAGTTTCCTTTGTCCCATCACCAATATCATCGCTCTCTTATCCGTAAACGAATCGTCCTCGGTGGTGATAACCAAGCAAAAGGACGATCCCACAGTGGGATTCCAGAGTGTCGTCATAAGGGAACAAATCTCCCTGCCGACGTGGCTCGATGCAGTTCGTTGGTAATATTTTAAGCAAGCTGCAAAGGATCTAACTATAGAAAAATGTGACATTCCAACATGAATGCATGCATGCTTTGATCCCAAATGTGTCAGGTTTCTTCAAAAGAGTGGCATCTATTTGGTTAAAGTGTCTTAAGTAAACTTACAGCGTGACTACAGCAAAGCGATTGGGCGAGATTGGGACAAACAAGTAGTGATGGATGACAGAATTAGAAAGAAGAAGCTATACTGATAAATAACAACTAATACAATAAGGCAATTAGTTGAGGAGGAGAGGTGGGAGAGATTATGGATAGTAGACGACTGGACACGGGTGATTACAACTAAATGCCTTACGAAAAGCTACTCTCAAATATGGGGGATTAAACACTTGGATTACTTAAAAAACTATTTCTTGTAAAATAGGGGAATATTTTAGGGGGGGGGGAAGACAAACCAGAAAGCAGAGGGAGTGATTCAGAGGGAAACGAGGGTGGGGAAATCGACAATATAAAGCTGGAAAGCAGGAAGGTGTGATGGCAAAGGGAGTGGTGGTGAGGGCCCTGAAGAAGCTGAAAGGTCCCGAGGGAGAAGCCTTCCTCGAGCCTACAAATACCATCCCTCCCCCCCTTCGCTTCTTATCAGCCGGCCTTATTGCCACTCCCTGGAAGCACAAACGCCACCATTCCATCTCTCCCTTTGTTTTGTGATCTGTGCCTTCCGAAGAAAAATAAACCTTTGTTGTACTCTTGTTTGAGGTAATTACAGCATGCATACTAAATGTTCGTGGGGCTGTCTCGTATATCCTTTGGATGCTTACTTATCGGTTTTGCCTTTGCTCAGTGAAGCCCGTATTAAAGTAAACCTGCGTCCAAACGCTGCGGTATAGATGATGTCGGTTGCCATGATGCAAAGCTCGTCCGCAGCTGTCTTCGACTCGGACAAGTGCAGCCGGGCGGCGCCGGTGGATCGATATAGACGGCAGGACGATCCTCCTCTGGCGGTCGAGGAGAGCCACGCCCAGGAGCGGCCCGGACAATTCGACATATGGAGCGCGATCCAATCGCGGGAGGCGGCCGCCGCCGCCGCTGACCAGCCGGCGTCTCCTTACGTTCATCCTCTCGCTAGGCGGTCTTCGAGCCCGTTGAGCCAGAAGAGCCTCGAGATCTGCACGGAACGTCTCGGATCCGAGACCGGCTCTGATGGCTTCTCCTCCTTCATGGACGACCTCGACTTCCACCATCCATCTAAGCTCGCTGGAGAAGAGACAGAGGAAGAGAAGAAATATGTGCCCTTCGAGAAGCAAGCAGCAGCAGGAGGCGCCAGGGAGCTAGCGTCGGTGAGTTGCCATTGTTCAGTTGGCCGGCGGTCGCCACCGAGGTCGTTCCCCCCACCGCTGCCGTCGATCTCCCAGCGCAACGTGCCTTGCCTCCACATGAGGCCTCACCGCCTAGACGGGCGCCTCGTCATGGAAGCCGTAGCCGTCCCTTCAAAGAACTACTTTCACGCCCAGCGCGTGGACGGCCGACTCGTCCTGTCCTTGACCGACACCACCTCCGGAGACAAACCTGGTCACGCATCCGATGCCACTGAAATTACACAACCACAAATGCCAGAAGACGTCGAGCAAGATAACAAAGATACTGTAGGGAACGAAACGACGGAAATAACACAATTGGAGGAGGAGGAGGAGGAGGAGGAGGAGGAGGAAGAAGAAGAATTAGAGGAAACTAACCGATACGAGGAAGAGGAAGAAGAAGAGGAAGTGGAAGTGGTGGACAGGGGAACGATCGTCGAGGTGAAGGTAAGCACGCAGCCCCAGCAACAGAGCGGCGCCATGAAGGTACACCGGTCCTCGCTCGTCATCAACAAGTTCGTGGGCGGCGCTCCCCTAACCAGCATGACCAAATGCGAGCAACCTGTTCCATCAACCGTGGTACCCAGGCGGGCATCGCCTACGACCACCACTGCGGCGGCGGCGGCGTCCACGCTCAGCGTCACCACAGAAGGTTACAACGACTACGGCTACATCGGGCTGTGGGCGCCGCTCGGCGGCCACCACCCACCGCTCGACAACAAGCTTCTGTTCACTTCCAAGCGGCGGAACCGCGGGGAGTTGCTCCACATCATGAGAAGGTGCAGCCAGCTGCGCAGGCCATTGTTCATTAGGGAGCCGTGTTGCGCTGTCACCTCCACTTGAGAGGTGATCACGCAAAATGCTCAGAGTCTCACAACGGATGCTTCCCGCAGTCATCCAAGCCGCCGACGACTAGTGATTACACATAAGCTATAATATATCGATACTACTAGCCCAGTAGGCTCACTGTTTGGTTTCTCCGGTATCGTGGTTTGTCTTCTGCTGTCTCTTCTTTTTCTAACCACACCATTGCCTTCATTTTCCAGCCGGTGATTGAATCTGATACTATCCAATTCGATATTACGATTAGACTGCTTTGATATCGTTCCCAGTTTGGTGTTGGAATCAGAGAGGAACTTTTGGAATCCGGCCGCAGGTCTTGTTGTCTTCTAGTGTAATGAAATACTAAGCATGTGGTTTTGATGTCAATCGATGCTGGTTTCTTAGTTGGATGCAACTCCAGCAGCATCTGTTCCGTCTGCGGACGCACACGTGTTTCACCAATGAAATCCCACTGGATGCTTTGAGATTCGCACATGAATGGCTATTGCGGCGAGAGTACACGGGAGGATTGCGTGAACCGGAAGCGATTTCCACGTTTGGTATGCCTGGGGTAAAGGAAAAGTGCTGGGACACATGGACGTTGACCTGCTACTCGTATGATGGCCATGGGCATGAAGAAGATGAAGAAGAAGGAGAACCAAATGCCTTTTGCCCCCCTCGACCTCCCATCATCTCCTCTCATGCTAAGCTTCTTTAGCGTCAGCTCTGCTCTTTCCCCCAAAAGCTTGAATCGATATGACACTTTCAGAGAGTGTGGTGGAATTAAACACTTCATAGCTAGCTTGCGTTCCGGTGTGTCTCCGCTGAGCTCTGTGCGTGCGGACCGAGACGTCACCACACCATGGCCGTGATCACCACGTAATGTTGATGGCTCGAAGACGTTCACCTCAACGCATTTGCAGATGCTGCAAGCTGGGAGAGCATCCTCCACCACATCGAGTTTGATTTCATCACCATCTTTTGTTCTCATTGCACGTGGTTACGACTGCCTGCAGCCTAGAACTGTGAGTCCGAATGGGAGCGACCGAAACAGGTGATCATCCAGTCACGGAGGAGGCAGTCTCTCCCCCGCTTACAGCCGTACCACCATGAGACCAAACTCACAAGCTTGGACATGCATGGCCTTCTGTTGATTGAGGAATTATTTGGTTTCTGTGAGGTTGCATCACTTTTGTTCACTTGCAAACAGCTCGAAGGAATCATTGCGCAAGGTTGATTGATCGACTGCACTCGACGCCAATCATTCAGCCTGTGAAAACAAACTCCTTCCCCTCTCCGCCCTCTCCGTCCCCCACGTGCCAATCATTCAGCCTGTGAAAACAACCCCTTCCTCTCCGTCCCCCACGTGTATATATATATATATATATATATATATTTATTCATGTGGTTCAGCCCATTGGGCTAATAACTGACTCCATTAGGAAGCGTTTCGGATCCCATTGGCCCAGAACTCGGGACACAAGTTGTGATTCGAGTCAATAAATGCGAGACGTCCGAGTCCGATTACTATCGGCCATACAGATTCGGGTCCGTGTAACGGAAAGATCCGAATCCGATTAGATGGATATATAGCAAGTAGTGATCCGAATCCTATTGGAAGACAGCAAGTCTATGAAGAGAGGCGTTGGAGACTGGAGAGGTGTTCGGCAGAAGATCGTGATGCGAGGCAATCCCCTTCCCTTCTCGCCTAAGCCCAACTCTCTCTCCTCCTCGCCCTCTCGCCGCCGCCGCCGCCGCCCTCCTCAGGTTGCGCCTCGCGCGCTTCCTGCAGTGGCCCGACGGCTTCGCCATTTCCCAGGTCCAAACCCTAACGCTTTCTTGGCTGATCTCCGACAGAGCGGGTGTTACCGGTACCCTTCTCGATCTCATCGTTTCTTGGGCACGGAGATCTGTTGACCGTGCCATGGAGGGATTCGCCCAAACAATTCTGTTTTACATTTCAAAGAGCAGGAATATGGATTGGGGTAGAAGTGTAGGGGCATCGGCTTCCAAATGCAGTCGAGATTCTTCTTGAGGACCGTCATTCGTGTCATAAATGGACATGCTTGTTCATTGTGCATTCGCTGGAGCCGATGAGAGTAATTATGCCGGTGCCCTTAATCTGGTAATGCATCTAAGATCCTTTTATTGCTGCATTTAAGACATTTTGTGGCATTTCACCTCTGTGATCCAACAATTGGATCTATATATACTTGGTCATAATTGTCTCCTTTTTAGTTGTACGGATTAGGGTTTCTTGAAACTTGATTACATAGATTATTACTTGCATGACAAAGAGGAAGCATTGTGCAAATGGTAGAGGGTGATGTTTCTCTGGCTAGTAACATAATCTGTCATAGTGCTATGAATAGAACTCCATCTGGCCAGAAAAGCTTGTTGGAGTAATCTTCTGGATATGTGCATTGAAAAATAGCCCTTCTTGTTGGTCACAGCAACATGTGCCACAATGATGAAGTGCATATAGGTCGAACATGAGAGTAAATGTTGGGCAAAACATTGAAGAGTTGTATTGGTTTGAAGTGCGTTTTGAAAGATTGGGAAAATGAAACGGGCTTAGGTGGTCACATGTTTGGATGTAAAGCAACTAGATTCTAGAGTGATTTTAGTTAGCTAATTGCACCAATATGATGATGCTCTGTGCACTTATTTAATTTAATGAAATTGCTTGCAGATTCTTTATGTTTGCCTTCAAAAATTTGCATGATATATCATTAATCACTATTACCAGGATCCTCCTCTTTTTTCTTTGTAATTGGATATTTTCACTGTATTTTTTCTGCATTATGATTAAGGCACAGCTATACATCCTGGTTGGGTGTGTATTTGATGTTGTCTGCTCAGGTAGAATCTGGTTTCTGAACTGAACCGGAATGTTCGGGTTTGTTTATTTATCTAAGGTACAAACCGACCTTTGGGTTTATATATTTATCTAAAATGAAACCCAAAGAGTGAGTTCAAAGATTGAAAGTGGAGCATCCTAAGGTACAAATACTTGAGGAGGAAAAACTCGAAAATGAATGGTAAGAGGGAGAGGGGTAGAGAGGAAACATTTTATGGGTATACTCAAGAGAGGCCATTGGATGACTTGGCAAAACTTAGGATAGTCAGAATTTGGATCCTTTTTGGGTTTGGATTGACTGAATTGATTACTTAAACTCCGTTGCAGAAGCGCAAGCTGATTGAAACGAAGATAACATACATTTAATGTTGTTTGCGTTCTTCATTTGTTTTTGGTTTCTGGTTTGAAGAAACCGAAACGGAGTAGTTGACTTTCACAACACATTTATTAATCAAAATGACATGACAAAACGATCCCCCACATTTGCTAAGAATTGGCATCCTCTCTGTGGTGGTGTTATTTAAGAGCAAAAGAAAAGGGGATTAGAAGCAAAGAAAAGTCACTGATTTATGATATGTTGCCCATGAACATCTCTTTTGCATTTTTTACTGGACAAGGACATCTGATAAATTTCTTGTGTCAATATACATACATACATACATACTTAATCTGATAAATGGATGCTTTCTTGTGCCAAGGCTAAATATATATAGTGTTAATGGGTTGTTGATAGGCTACCCAAATACATTGCACTAGGCTAGCCAGCTCTGTGATGGATTTAGCTTTTTATTGAGCATCCACTCCTTTTTGTTCTCTTCCATTTCTTGCAAGTTGCAACTCATGTACTTCCTGCAGACAAATATCTCCTCCTCTCCTTATCATAATGTGGATAAGACCGGATGTTACAAGTCTCAGTGGCTGAGAAGGAAGCGCAGTCACTTGGATGTCTGCATCTTTCAGGTATATCCAGGCCACTGCTCCTTGTAGTCTCCTGATTCATGTTCCTGAAGACCTTCCAACTTGTGGCTGAAGGGTAGCACTGTGGAACGATGCACTGAACCGTTGGATCACATACCAACTCACCAAGAAATATTTTTATGTGTGGAGGTGATTTATTTTCTTTCCTTTTCCGCATCAAATTCAGATAAATCATACTTAGCTGCTTACGTATTTTTGGAGGTAGAAACTAATAATTAAAAATAATAACAGATAAAAGTCTATATCCAATTCTGGAATTCATCCACATCAGTGTGTGTCGGCAGATCATGGTGGCGAGTATCACAAGGCCAATTTGAAATTCGCTTCAGTTATTCCCAAGATCTTCCATTATTTAGGTACCACTCGTACTATCATCATGTTCTTTAGTTGCTTCTGATACATGCAATTGTCTTATTCCTTTTATTCGATTGCTGAACTAAATGTTACGATCTTGATTTCGAGGTGACTTAATTCGACCAGTCATGATCTGTCACTCCACATGCATTTTATTTATAAAGCATATCTGTTATTCTTTTTTCGATAGGATGGAAATGGAATCCTTAAGCGATATAAAATAAAAATAAAAAATCTGACCATGTGCAATATGAAAAATTGAAGGCCACATCATCATGAGATAGGGGAAGTCTCAAGTCGTTAAATATATTTGGGATCACAATCACAATTAATAGGCGAAAGAATATTTTGTTTTTGTTGTTGTCGTTGATGATGATGATGATGATGATGATATATATGCGGTGCAAGCAGCCAAATTATGTGGAGACTGGCATGCATCGAGTAGTTGTCAAACGGCAGGCACCATGGGTCAGAAACCTCGCCTCTGCCTTCGGTACCATGCGTTTCCGCATACATCTCCACAAAGAGAGAGAGAGAGAGAGAGAGAGAGAGAGAGAGAGAAGAAGCATCATGATCAGCCCAATCAGCAGCAACCCGGCCTCAGGGGATGCATCTGGCCGCGTGGTCCAACCATGGTGTCAGCCCCACTGAATCCAACTTGCCTCTTCGAGGGACCCACTCTCACATCACCCACACCTATCCAACCTCCCTTGAATCTTCGTCCCCATAGACCTGCCAACAAGTGTCCGCCGTAAACCGCAACAAGTTCACCTGTAAGTCTATATAAGCCCCTTTGAGCCCTCTTGTGAAGAATACGACCCATCCTCTCCTTCCAAGGCTTGCCGACAATCTTCTGCGCTCGTCTCTCCGGTTAACTGACTCGGCCATGGAAGGTAGCTGCGTCGATGAGGCACCGAGTCACTCGGCGAGATGCCAACAGACGCCGCCGCATGCGGGCGAGGCCCTGCAGCGCATGGGCAGCGGCGTCAGCGCGGTGCTCGACCCGACCCCGGAGAGCGGGATGGAGGCCGTGTCCAGGAAGCTGTCGTCGTCTCAGTACAAAGGCGTCGTCCCCCAGCCCAACGGCCGGTGGGGCGCCCAGATCTACGAAAAGCACCGTCGGGTGTGGCTCGGCACCTTCGGCGACGAAGCCGAGGCCTCGCGCGCCTACGACGTGGCAGCGCAGCGGTTCCGCGGCCGCGACGCGATCACCAACTTCAAGCCTCTCTCCGAGTCCGACGACGACGAGGCCTACGAGCTCTCCTTCCTCGTGGCGCACTCCAAGGCGGAGATCGTGGACATGCTGCGCAAGCACACGTACCACGACGAGCTCCAGCAGAGCAAGCGAGCCCAGGGGGGCGGCCGGGTCGTTAGCAGGAGGACGACGCCGAGCTACCTACGGTCGGCTCGCCTGATGTTGTTCGACAAGGTGGTCACCCCGAGCGACGTCGGGAAGCTGAATAGGCTAGTGATACCGAAGCAGCACGCCGAGAAGTATTTCCCGTTGGAGAGCGGCAGCAGCGTGGCATCGAAGGGTGTGCTGCTCAACTTTGAGGACGCCGGCGGCAGGGTGTGGAGGTTTAGGTACTCGTACTGGAGCAGTAGCCAGAGCTTCGTGCTGACAAAAGGCTGGAGCCGGTTTGTCAGGGAGAAGAACCTCAAGGCCGGGGACGTGGTCACCTTCTGGCGATCCACCGGGCCTGAGAAGCAGCTGTTCATCGACTGGAGGACGGACGTGATCGCGAGCTTTCGCACGATGACCCCGCCGCCTACTGTTAACCCGCTTCGGGTTGTGAAGCTGTTCGGTGTGGACATATCAAGATTGCTGCCTGTTAATGGTGGCGACAGGAAGAGAGGAAGAGAGACAGAGTTGTTTCCACCATCACAGTTCTTCGAGCAGCAATTCTTTTGAGGCTTTGTAGTGTCTTCATATCTTCCTAAGCTCTGCATGTTCTGATCTCCCTTTTGCTTTTGTTTCATGACATACAAAAAAACACACACACACATACATAAATAGGATGTCTGCTCTCAAATATTTCCTGTCCTCGTTCAATATTCAAAGGCAAGTTTTCTTTGTTTCGAGGAACTAGAAATCCAGTCTACAAGCCTAAGATTGCAGCCTCTTTGTTCAGAAGCACAATGGGTCTTATATTTTGATTATGAAGACATGACCAAAATAATGTCCCTACCTAAAACTTCATGAAGAATCAAAAGCAGAAACACTGAAGAAGGAGAAAAAAGTCCAAATCAGAATCTAAATATAACGACATCACATTCCAACCTCTGTTTAGTTCCACATGAGAGTTGAATTGTGAGAGATAGATGCATGCATTGTTGTTAACATGTAGTTGACATCTCGGACCACTTGATTTAGACACATTAATATGCCAGTTATCTCGAAGCCGATCTCTTATTAGATAAGACTGGATATGGTAAAAGGTCGATGGATATACTCGAAGGTACATCATGACATGGAAAGTTGTATGGGCTTGCTGCCTCCGGACACCCTCGGTAGAAGTAGTAGGATAACTACAAATATAGTAAGAACGGATCTAGTACTGGATGTGGTGAGAAGTTCATGAACGAGATTAGTGATAGATGAGGATACGAAAGGTCAAGTGGACGACTAGGTGGATGGAGTCGGGTTGACCATAAATATGTCCATCTTGACACTAAGAATCGGTACCGGCAAACCACAAGCATGGATGGCAATGGGTGAAGTCAGATGGCCAACGTATCTGGATGTGATTCATCTCCTAATTCACATTAGGTTTGAAGAAGAAGAAGAAGAAGAAGAAGAAGATGTGGAGGGTGCGATGGGATGTATCGTTCTTAGTTATCGAGTGACCAAGAATTGACTTCTAAACACTATGGAGTTGAGTGAAGCATTTTTTGCCACAGAACTCACTCGCATCACATCAATAACACTATGGATGAAAGCAACGGGGGGGGATGAGGGTGAATTAACCATGGCATTTGATGTTTGAGATAAGGTTTCCGGTTTGTGGTTGACTGATATGTTATTTCTAACGATCGATTATTAGTTAGTGGTTGATAGATCAAGTTATTAGTTAGTAGTTAATGAATCGTACGTAATAGTTGTATTATAATAAATCTTAAGTGATTTTCAAGACTCAAATGTGTTTTATTACATTTAAAGTAAGTTTGATCTTTTAAGTATCATGTATACGTATACGAAGGATAATAAGTTAATATTTAAGTACCATGTATACGAAGGATAACAAATTACTTATGTTAGAGTTGGCCCAAAAAATTTACCAAAAGTAATTTGACAATCCAATAAAGATAATAAAGTAGAAAAATAAAAGAGAAATAAGAATACCAGATTTATATTATTCTACTATAAAAGGAATAATTATAAATATCTTATGAAAATGTTCTTACGTCATAAAACATATGAAACTACTAAATAAGAAAAGCCGAAAACAAACAATTAGATTTTCTTATGGTGCATCTAACTTCAAAGCCTAGGCCTTTATTTATAGTTGCAATAGAAGATTATAAACTTGATTTTTTCGATATGGGATTACGTGGGACTTGCCAAACTAACAACATATGCATAGATAGATGAAATAATAAATTATTAAACGAAGATGAAAAATAAAAAAGTGCTATATAAATTATATTGAATTCATGATTTGAATGATAAAATGACCATGAGCTCGATATTAATGTATACATTATATAATTATAAAAATATATAAATTTTAATATATATATATATATATATATATATATATATATTATGATATATGGTGTGGGAATACATGAATATATTATGACGTGTTATATAAAAATGCATTCATAAAAGTACATAGACATAATAATTAATTTTTTTATTATTACTTGATAATATAATTAAATGAAAAAATATATTTTTATTTTAATCATGTAGAACATGAATGAAAATAAAAATAGGATGTTATAATTTATAGCCCTTTGAGATTATTATCTAAGGTATATGGCAGTGGTAACTCCACGCCACAGACATACTGTCTGAGATTAAACGAAATATTACATAAAAATTCATGACAAGTTGGCATCACCGCCATCGATCTCCAATCATGTGCTTCTTTAACGGCGGTGTCAACCTTAGGTTAGAGAGGCGGGTGAGACGTGCGAATTATGTGTCGTGACAATACGTACCAACTTGCACTGTCGTCTGGTTTTCCATCTCCAACTTGCAGAAACCATGAGCTCGGTCAGTCTTCCTCTTGCTTGTCTGCTGTGTCTATCTTTGAACCGGATAAGCTCCGCCCTGTAGCAAATGAGAGGAGGAAACCCAAGGCTGGCTTGACCCGGTGAGAAGGGTGGCAACTGAGGAGGCGATTCAGACATGTTGTTTAAGTAAATGTCGGCTGAAACAAGGGTTCGATTTAGGGAATAGTGCAGGAGCACGGCTCATGGAGAATGAAGCTCGAGTACTATGGATTGTTGCTACAGATTGTCGAATTCTCTGAACCTGGATGGGAAGAGGTAGATGAGTTTGACAAGGCAGAAAAGAACACAGCAGAAGAAATCATCATAGAGAGGGAGAGAGAGAGAAGAATTTCCACTTAGTTGTATGCCACTTAGTCCAATGGATCTGTTGCATGGCACTAAAATCCAATGGAGTTTGGTGCAGTCACACATCCCATGCCATTGGCGCAGTATGAAAGCAGTTGATGAAGGTTGGAGGATACCACACTTCATTCAGTAGCTGATGGCTTTGTGCCAGTCTCTCTCTCTCTCTCTCTCTCTCTCTCTCTCTGTCTCTCTCTATCCATGTAGACAAGCCAAAGACGGGAATCCATGTTTCACATGGGCACACAAAGCTGTGTGCTCGAGAGAAGCTTGAAGAAGGAAGAGACATGAATGAATACACTTGTGTTCTTCCTTTTCCTGATGTTCTGAGACTGAGAGAAACATAGCGGTCTTTCTTCTCATGCTCAAGTGATCTTGTGTATCCCTGAGATTATAACTCATTAATCCTCTCTCTCTCTATATATTCAACAGCTTCATGTGGAAATGTTGGCATTCTGTACCACCATCTGAAAAGAAGAAGTTGAGGAGTTTGTCTGAACTTAAAATAGCTTTCGATCAGATTAGATTCCAATAGCTTACCAAAACTCTATCTCCCTCTCTGTCCCATACTTGTCCATCATGGATTCGAGACCAATTATTTTAGCAGAGTATTCGAACAGGTCAGAGGGAGATGTCCGAGCGCGGAGACGCCACAATCAAGCTCTTCGGCAAGAGCATCACTCTGCAGTTCGGCGGAGACGAGGAGAATGCACTGCGATCGGAGGTCTTCTCGTTGAATCAGCTACATACATATGATGATCTTTGCACCTCTTTCTAATCTCAGGATTTTCGAGAGGAAGAGACTGCTCCTGAATCACCCGACTCACAGGAAACTAACGAGCATGAATCGACGAGGAACTCGATGCCCGATGAACGACGAAGTGAAGCAGGGAGTTGGAAGGAGAAGGCGGCGAAGAAGCCCAAATTCTGCTATTACAACAACTACAACGTCGACCAGCCGCGGCACTCCTGCAGGAACTGCCAAAGGTACTGGACCGCCCGACAATGCCATGCGGAATGTTGACGTCGGAGCCGGTTGACGCAAGAACAGGAGTAGCTCTCACGAACGGCACGTCGCGCTTCGCTTTGGCCCTGACGCCGCTGGAAACAACGGTGATGAGGAATCCGGATAGTGGTGGGAGGGGACGTCGAGCTTTCCAGTTGCATTCCGTAAGGAATTAAACGAAGAATATAGAAGATAGAAATCGTAAAAGAAGCCATGTTCCTTGTTGAAATATTCTCCCTATTTATAGAAGTTAGGAGGGAGAATTTTCTTCAACAAAGCAATAAGATTTCTTTATATAGTTAGAAAAATCTTATCTACTATCATGACCCCACAAAATGGTGCTCTTATCAAGGATACTAATCTTGGATTGATGTAATGCAAAGAGTTTACGAGCGAGAGGCTTTGTCAGTGAGTTTGCTAATTGATTAGTAGTATGTACATTAGAAATACATAGTTCACGTCGGACGACTTGATCTCGCACGAAGTGGAAGTCGATAGTAATATGTTTCATGTGGGAGTGGAATACCGGATTGACGCATAGATAGGTAGCTCCAACATTATCATAATATATTATAGAAATAGGAGTGGAATTGATATTGAATTCATTGAGTAGATTTGTGACCTAATTGAGTTCTACAATGATAGTGGTAATGGCATGATATTTAGCTTCAGTTGTAGACCGTGTGATTATCTTTTGTTTATTAGAATTCCAACCGATTGAATTAGCTTCAAAGAAGCTAATATACCCCGATATGGATGTTCTATCATCAAAGTTGTCTGGCCAATCAATATTAGCAAAGACATGAAGATGAAGTGGACAATGTTTGCGAAGAAAGAGACCATGATTCAGGGTCCCTTTAAGATATCGCAGGATTCGTTTGACTATAGACCAGTGCATAGTAGATGGCTGTTATATAAATTATGATAATTTGTTGACGACAAATGAGATGTTTGGATGGGTGAGAGCTAAGTACTGCAAAGAGCAAACTACTTGTCGATATTGAGTGGGTTTCGTAGCAGGACTTCCATTAGATAATTTAAGATATTCACTAGTAGAAAGGGGAGTTGTAACTGTATTTGTGTCCTACATATTTGTCTTTGATAATAAATCTTGAATGTACTTTGTTTGTGAGAGGAAGAGACCTGAAGATGTATATATTGCCTCTACGCCCAAAAAGTAATTCAAGGTTCCTAGATCTTTAAGAGAGAATCAATCTGTCAATTGCTTAATGAATGTCTGGATCTCGATAGTATTATTGCCTGTGACAATAATGTCATACACATACACCAGAATATATATTGTGCCTCTAAGTTATTGTCGTAGAAATAACGATGTATCAGACTTGAAGTTGATAAAGCCAACTGAAGTAAAAAATGAGCCAAGTTCAATATACCAGTCTCTTAGAGACTAATGAAGTCCATAAATAACTTTTTAA
The DNA here is from genome assembly GCF_036884655.1 of Musa acuminata AAA Group. Classification (NCBI taxonomy): domain Eukaryota; kingdom Viridiplantae; phylum Streptophyta; class Magnoliopsida; order Zingiberales; family Musaceae; genus Musa; species Musa acuminata. The sequence goes on along the minus strand of NC_088351.1, from coordinate 32,000,732 downwards.
GTTTACAAACATGCCTTGGATACTGAGGATGAATGAAACCATGAGGTTGTTGCATAAAAACATCTTGGAGTCCCTTGTAAAAAGACATTATTAACATCCAATTATCGTAATTGCTAGCCTTTAGTGGTAGACAGACTTAGGATAAGTTAGATTATTGTGGGCTTAACAACGAGACTAAATGTCTCAGTGAAATCAACTCCAGGTCGTTGATTAAACCCTTTGGCGATGAGACATGCTTTATATCGGGCAACATATCCATCTGGGTTCCGCTTAATTCGAAAGACCCACTTACGCCCGATGGCATTTTGTGTATGATGAAAGGGTACTAGGTTCCATGTTGAGTTATGGAAGAGAGTATCATATTCCTCAGATATAGCGTTACGCCATTGTAGAGATTTTTAAGCTTGAGTAAAGGTGATGGGTTCAATGGTATTATATGAGGATTCTATGATAGCATATATAAGTCAAGGACTTGACATGGTTTAAAAATACCACTCTTGGAGCATGTTGTTATAGGATGTTTGGAGGCTATGAGATTGTGAGATTGTGTTGTTGGAAGAAGTGGTGGAGAGTCATTGACACAGGCCGGGTCAGGTTGAGATACCTCAGTGTCACTTAGTCTAGAAGAAGGTAAAGACAATGATTGTGTTTCTGAACGTATTACCTCATCAATTTGAGAAGAAATGAGTGGAGTAGTAATAGAGGGAATAGACAATTGCTGAAATGGAGTAGTAGTAGAGTGTGGATCTTGAGGGGGGGAACTGAACAGTGTCATGAGAGGCTCGCATGGCAGGAGACTCGTGGTTTTTGGAAGGAAAGATAGACTTAACAAAAATAACATGATGTGATAGAAAAACTTTATGAGTGTGGGGATTATAACATCGGAAAACATTATGTTTAAGAGAGTATCATATAAAGATGCAAGGTTTAGATATTTATGTTATATTATAGGAGGCATAGGGACATAACCATGGATAACATAGACAGCCAAATACTTTGAGTTTATGAAGGTTTGGAGGTTTATGAAATAATATTTCAAATGAGGACTAATATTATAGGACTGGCATAAGCATTCGATTAATAAGGTAGACTGCAGTTTAAAAGGCTGTTGTCCAAAATGTTGAAACATGGAGGCCTGATGTAGAAGTGTAAGGCCAGTTTCAACTATATGTCGATGTTTGCGTTCGGCAGAGCCAACTAGTTGAGGAGTATATAAGGGTGACTTAGGTATTATATACCACAAGCTGAGAGGTTATTAGGGCTTGATATTAACCTCCATCATTAGAGTAAACTGTTTTGATTATAGACTAAAAGTAGTTCTCAACCAACTTTCGAAAGTTGGTAATGATTATGGACACTTCATATTTATGGTGAAGAGGATATAACCATATGTACTTAGTGAAGTAATATACAAAAATGATATAAAATCTAAATTTGTTAAAAGAAATGATTGGAGCAGGGCCCCTAAAATCGGTATAAATAATTTCAAACGATTTAGAGCATGATATAGAAGATGTGCCAAAGAGCTATCGATGACTTTTATTGCTAAGACATGCATCACAATGCATTATAGAATTACTTGATTTAAAAATATGAAAAGAGTAACGAGAAAGTAATTTTTACTGGATAAGGGACGAAGGATGACCATGACGATGATGCCACACATTAATTGGAGCTGCAACTGAAGAGTGGATAGTGGGTTGGGTTATTTGTGGTGCTGACGACCATTCGTAGATGTTACCTCTATTTGGGCCTTGGACTAAGGATGCCCTCGTGCTCAAGTTTTTGACAAGAAAAGAATCAGGAAAGAATTCAATTGAAGTATTGTTGTGTTTGCAAAATTGAGAAACAAAAATAAAATTTCATTTAATATGAGTGGCACATAGAACATCATCGAGTATATAGGTTGTAGTATCAGAATTAAACGTTGTGGAACCAGTATGAGTTATAAGTAGTCCTTTACCATCACCGATGATGATATATTTATTCCCGCTATAGTTGTTTTGGATAGACAAATTCTGAAGATTAGAGGTGATGTGATGGGAGGCGCTAGAGTCCATAAACCAATTTGGTTGGCTAGTAGTTGGTGTAGAGATTCGCTTGAGGCCATTGTGACGAAGTAAGGAGTCGAGGTCGAGACCGACAAACTTTAGCGGAGTGGCGAGGATTTGGGGGGGGGGGGGGGGGGTTGCTTGGGACCCATAGGGGTAAGAGGTATCTTGGCCAAACCTTTTGTGATGGTTATATTGTATTGGTTGCTCTTCCTCTTGGACTTGTGACTAACTTGAGCTTGATGGTCGGTCCGGGCAATTTGTCCTCGTACTTCAAATACGTCTCATAGTTAGTCAACTTATCATAGAGTTCTTCAAATGATATTATTGAGTTATGCGTCCGAATTGCGACTATCAATTCCTTGTACTCGTCTCCGAGTCCATTAAGGATATAGATGATGACTTTTTCGTCACATAGGGAATGACTTATCAAAGCAAGTCATCGATGACAACTTTGATATTTTATAGATAATCAACGATAGTACTTCCCTCTTATTTTGTTTTCATTAGACTGGATAGAAGACTATGCTTTCGAGTACGCGAACGATTCACCAAGGTTGTTTGCGACTTATATCATGATTCTGCAACAGTCACATATGAAGATATCAATAGAGCGACAAATCTAGCAATTGAGGCTTGAATAGCTTGGAGGATGATATGATCTTAACGTAGCTATAGTTTGTAAGTTGGATTTGATACTGGACTGGGTTCTCCGAGGATATTGATCATGGCTAGTGGACAACTGAGAGAGTCGGCCTAGTAAGTCGTATCAAAATAGGAGATTAGAAAACTGGACCCTCCAGGATGTATAGTTACCACCTTTGGATAACCGTGAAAATTGATCATCGCTCCGTCGGTCCGCATGAACCTGCGTAGAGAGGAAGAAGCAGATGCGACGCAGAGAGGAAGAATGCCTTTGTTGCTTTAGATTAATGTTGTCGAAGGTGCGCCAAGGCAGAGGAAATGACAGACGGTCGTAAAGAAAAGCCGTCGACTCAGGTAGGAGAACACTGGCAGCGGTGAATGAAGCTGCGATTTGGTTGATGGGCCACCGAGCAGACCAATGAAATAGGGGAAGTCCGACGTGAACAAGGGTTGCGATGGGGAGATCTACTAGTAGTGATTCGATGGTCGACGACAGAGTCTCAACAGAATCAGATCTGGAGATTGGATTAGTAATGATGGCAGGGAGGTGGTTTGCTGTTGCAATCGGCTCTGATACCCCGCTATAGCTCAATGGAGTTGCACCGTACTGCCTGGAACTGGGACCACGCCATGGCTATCTCCTGTAGCGTCGTCTTGTCCAGGAAGCAGTTCTCCCACCATAAGCAAGCGCTCGAGGATGGATGATCCTGAGGAAGCTGCGAGGAGCTCGGTTCATGTATTTTTCTTTTATAGATCAGCCGATGAGAGAGAAATGAGGAAGGCGAGAATCGAGACCCAACACATAGGGGCTCACTCCGTGACGATCAGTAAGCTTTCACCAAGGTGAGAAATAGGCCCAGCCCGTGTAGTTAGAAATGAATTAGATGATCGATCCATCCATGAATGAATCCTAAATTATAATACTTTTTAATTATTGAAATAATTAATAATAATATTTGGTCGATCTTGAAACGGGGAGATGGACACATGACAACAGACTGTCAACATCTCACCAACTCATGGTCAATACCTTAGCGATACATACGTGGCAGACACATTGGATCCCATTACTTCTGGCTACAGAGAACCGCAGATCGCCGGACGATCTTTTTCCCCACAATAAATTATTCGAAACGCATTCGTGAAAGAGACTTCAAAAAACGTGCTGCTGTTCCAGCGATTATTAGAATCACGACGACATCTCTCCATCAACTCTTTTTCGTTGTTGTTTCAATGCTCCCAGAATATCCAATTGCTGGGGCCCCACGCTACGAAAGATGCGTCGCACCGTCGCTCGCTGGATTCCCTCCGACGAGGCGTCGGGTGGTTCGAATATTCGGCGGGTATCCAAAGTAGATTTGTTTCTTAGCCGATGGAAGTTTGGTTTTATCCACTGAATAGTTTACTGGGTTGGTGGACGTCTTAAGTCGGTGATTTGGCTGATGACGTGCGTATGATTAAGATTCCACTTGACGAAGTGTTTAACTTTAGTGCGCTTAGCATTTGCAATTTAACGTGGATCGAACGAGGTGGCGTTGTAAGGAAGTGTCGAAATTGGTATTGCAAAAGATGCTCGAGAATCTAACTTCAAACTATGGCAACTGCTGGATGGTACAAAAGTCAGAAGCTCGATTAAGGCCTGCAAAGGTATAATGGATATAAAAGAATGCCAGTGGTCGCATGTGCCTTGCTGCTTGCAAAGAGTCAACATATCCCAAGGGTTGTCGAGAGGACGTCGACAATGTCATCGACCAATAATTCGGAGCATTAAAGCCATTTCAATGCCTTTCTGATATCAATAATGAGATCCGACCACCAATATCATATTCTGAATCGTGATCGTGAGAGAACTTGCTCGACACTATCTGTTCCTGATCTCAATTTACAGCTAAGAAATAGTCAAACAGTGAAGAATAAAGCAGCAGAAGGTTCGGCAAAACTCTGCATCAATAGTATGAACTCAGTATCTTCGTTTACGACACCTCGGTGAGACTAAACCATGCATCATGTATATCTTCTGTCTAATTATTTTCGACGGCACATGTCGTGAAGCTGCTCTCAGTCAAAACGGAGGTGATGCCGTCGTAGTTTGGGAGGAGGCCGAAGTTGCAAGGGACTCCGTGTTAGTGGCATCATCGTCGTCACCCCCCGTGCTGTCTTCTCCTCCACTGCACGATCTTTGGTATTGCTTCTTCGTCTGCAGCTGCTGCTGAAATCTCGGGTCTGACGGGAGCGATGCCACCGGGGCGTAGATTCCGTTCGTCGGAGCACAAGCACCATTTCCAGGTTGCGCTGCAGCTGCAACCGCGGCGGCCGCAGCGTAATCCGGCGGAGGAACCAACAACACAAACTGCGGTGCCGGGTGGCTGCTGCTCTGAACCGCAGGGCTCGGTCGTCTGGTGTGCAGCCGATATTTCTACACAGAAGCAACCTTATCAGCAGGCATCGCATCGGTAGGGATGACGGGGAATGGTGAGGGCTGTGGTCAAATGATGGCAGATCGATGTAGATCTGGTGGAACCCAAATCACATGCGTGGTTAGAGGGAATCTATACCCCATCAAGACACGAGTGGTTTGGGCAAATCACGGGGCCCACCAGGATTATTACAGCAGCGAGGGTTGACAGCGGGGTCCGTGCGGATCCAACATTGGGATGTTGATCTCGCCACATGAAATGCCGATTCGAAGAAAGATCCCTTCAGGATCCTTGGTAGAGGACAAAAGGACTACAGAACATGTAGCGTCAGATGGCAATGGGGAATTCATGGAGGAGATGACGGAACACAACGAGTGAATCGGTCGAAACGAATCCGATTCTTTGCGGAGGCATTACGGTACGCAGTGGCGCAGTGTTCGTGCAGAAGCATATGATAATTTACAGGGAAGAGTGAAATGGTGAAGTTGAAATTAACCTGCAAATGGCTCTTGATCTCGTCGTTGGTGAGCCCGTCGACCTTCATCAGGTCCCTGATCTGCTTCGGCGTTGCAGCTGCGATCAACGGCACGGCACCCAGTTTAGATGCACAGCATGTGAAGAGCAACAGAGATGATGATGTTGTTGTTGGGCTTACCGTGGGAGCCGCCGAGCTGCTGAAGGGCGTTCAGGAAGCGGCGGTGGAGATCTGGCGACCAGCAGCGTCTCGTCTTCCGATGGGACTGAAACTGCCCTTCCTTCTCCTTCTCCTCCTTTTCTCCTCCGCTGCTACTACCATCGCTATCACCGCATCCCCTCCCCTCTCCTCTACCACCAGCACTGTTAGTGGAGCTCGCAGCCACCGCCCTGGAAGCCGGCGGTGGCACGACGAGCTTTTCCCTCTCGAAAGGCTGGAATGCGCCGCCGATCCTCTTCGCGCTCACTGCGATCGGCTTCTTCGGTGGCTCCTGCAATCCATCAACAAATCAAAACGCATTAGCGTCAAATGCACAAAAATCACAAGAAACTACTCCAAATCCATCACTTAAATTAGGGAGAAAGAGAAAAGCTCACCACTTTAAGAGACGTGTCCGGCTCCTGATTCCAGAGCTGGACGGATCTAAGCCAGTCAGGCTTCCTATCCGACCCGATCGCCGCCGCCACTGCCCCTGATGACGGCGACTTGAAGCTCGGCTTTAGAGGGATGAACTCCTCCAAAACAGGCCCATTGCTCACCCTCTCACCGTCGCTCATCTGCTGTCTCACGCTCTCGATCGCTGCACCACCATCAACCCAACGTCGCCAACCATAAAAAGAAGAGAGAATAGATCGATCGATCCACGGATGGATACATACCATGCGTAACAAGTTTAAGGCAAAGGGGCAGCTCCCGCTGGAAGACCTCGATCTTCTTGCGCTCCTCCTCGAGCGCTCTGATGTAGTCATGGCAACTCTGCACTCGATCCAAGAGGTCCATCGCCGCGTGCCGGGATCTGCCGTGCTCAAGAGAGAGATTTTGGTCGCCGGGGGGTCGGTGTACAAATAAGAAATGAGAAGACGAAAGGAACAAACTTGGAATCCAAGGAGAAGTGCAGGAGAAGAGGAGCTGAAGATGAGAATGGAATCAGGGTCGGGGCGTCGCGTATAAAAATCCATGTCCTTCCGATGGAAGGCGGCGAGGGATTGGAGGGGGAAGGTGGGGTCGGCGGCGGGACCCAACTTTAAATACATAAAGAGAAGGTCGGGGTTTGAATCGTTCCGCGGTGGGATTCCGCTTCGATGCGCTCGCGCTGACGTGGGGGTGGATAAGACCGAACCCGACGTGCGGATCTCGCTGCGGGAGCCAACGGACGGTCGAGATCCGTTTCGGCGAAAAGGTGTAGCCACGGAATCTTCCTCTTCTGGCCGCTGCAGCCGCGCCGCGTGGGAGATTCTGGAGGGTTCCGATGCGTCTTAACATGGAGGCGGCGTGTTTTGGGCCGTTTTATTAGACGCTGCGTTGGATAAGGGTTTGTCCTTCGCCGTGTCCAAGGGGCGTTTGCCAATTAATTGCGGTGCCGGTTGGACACAGCTTGGGCTGCCATAAGACGCGATAGGAATCTGCAAGTAATTAATGCAGGTAGACGAATTGGTCTCGTGGAGATTCCAAGAGTATATTCCTTGAAATGGTATATACCTTGGACTCTTCTATGTGGATGCTGCTCTCTCGTCGATGCCGTTGTGGTTTGGAACCACATGCTGCCATGATCATGAAATTAAAAGAACGTGTTGTGGTTTGGAACAACATTTGGTCGTGACATTTACTTAATTGAGATATATTGGGTAAAAGATTCGGAGTTTCTTCTTGGTTGGGCCCAACTGGCCCAACAAGCTTTTCTCAGGAAGATCTCTGTGTCGACGTGGCTTTTAGGCAATAAGTTTATTTATTTTTATTATTATTACAGGTATGCCGCCAGATCATATCAACCAATTATAATCCTTTAAATTTTACTATACCCCACAAATTGGAGGAGATGGAATTGACTTATTCTTGCGGGGCCCGCAAAGAAACGGGCGAGGCGAGCTGGCAGATTCCGCTGGTGATTCATCGCGATGAACGGTTGTGATCCACTCTCCTTCGTCTTCTCCACCACCCCTCCCCCCTGCCTCTCTCTCTCTCTCTCTCTCTCTCGCCCCCATCGGAGCCCGCCGAAAACTGGCGATGTCTCACCTCGTCCTTCTTTTCCTCCCCTTCTCTCCCTCTTCCCATGGTACCAGACCTGCCTCGCAATCCGATCCCTCCCTTCGCTGCCGGTAAGCTCACCCCCACTCACCGGCGTTCCGATCGTTTCTTCCTATAAATCGACTGAGCGCTTTTCTTGATTTGGGATGGCGGAGTTTCAGCGGGCCGATGGCCGAGCCCCACCGCTTCCCGCAGCCGCAAGAGAGCACCGTCTGCCTCTTCCCAAGGTTGGAATCGGCCTTTTCCCAAACATGGGTTAGACGCTTCTACGGGTGTCACTTTTGATCAGAGTGATAACGGACGTAATCTGGTTGTCGCCCAATTGTGAGAAGCGCCCTTCTTGGTTGTTCTTGATTCACACTCCTTTAATCAGGTAGCAGACTTTGGTAGTAGTTTTCTTGATTAGTCTCCAATGCTTGCAATCTCTTTTGTCTTTATATTGGTTTCTTCCCACAGCAGAGAAAATTTTGATGTCATGCATCTTTAATGATTATTTTAGACGTTATTTTTTTTTTCTTTAGCTTTATTGTAAGGGCGAATTGTAATACTTAGGTAGTAACTATCAGAAGATTTACCATGAATGCTCAGAAGAAGGAAAATTACTGTAAATTGATTCACCTGATTGACTTATAAATAGCAAGTGTGTGGAGGAGGAAGCTGTGGCTGTTTACCTGCTGGTCATGCTTCCTGTTGGCTTGACCCGCAGGTGAATGGTGATTAACAGTGAGTGGGTAGCACATGTAGCTTCCTTGAGTGAAATGATCTGGAATTGTTTAGGACCTCTTATTTAGAATCAGGGATGGTATTTCTGGCTCAAGATACTATGAGTTCAGAGTTATTGCCTAGTGGCCAAACATCAATCTGGTCTATTGGGGATAATTATTAATGAATTTTCTTAAATGTGACAAATAGAGTTATATGCTAGGCCAAAGGTAGATAGTAACAAGGCAAGAAGCTCAAAAACTACACTAAATACAAATTTGTATTGATGCCATTTGCACAACCTCTCAGAATGTGTATAACCTTATTCTTGTAGTTGACACTTCATTGCAGGAAACCATATAGCTACAATGGCAGAGTATGATTTTTATGCCAATATCTGCAAGTAAAGTTTTCATTATATGTATATTATTTTTCAAAAGGACTTCTTTCTCCTGCTTCTATTGTTTGTTTCAGAACATGCTACAATTTGATATTCTTTTCCAGTATACACCCATCCTTCAAAATATCATATTTCATTATTGTTCTCAAGAATCCATCTTTGTGCGTGTTTGGCATGCGACTGTGCGGTTGGTAAGAGTGAAAATTGTAAATGATGCAGCGTTTGTAGCCATATATATCTTTAGTTACAACTCGCCAATATTTCTTATCGAATATATATATATATGTATGTATATATATATATATGTATGTATATATATATATATATGTATATGTATATATATGTATATATATATATGTGTATATATATATATGTATATATATATGTGTGTTTATATATATATATATATATTTATTTATTTATTTCAACCTGCATGCAGGGCCTGGCCATGCACAGGATTTTGTTAGGCACTCTATTATTTTAGCTGGTTCTGGATCTCGGGATAGAAGATTTGTATCCCTTTTCTCATTGGTCTGAGCCTCTTGACAGTTGCTCACATATCAGTGCTACTAAGGCAAAGGTTGTTCTTTGTCTTTTGTGAGGCTCTTCATCGGTGTGCTTTTAGTAAATTTGTGCTTGAAGTATATCATCTGGCTTCGCTATTATGTGATGCATATATGTGACTTATAATTTTCTCTATTCATATTTCACTATGTTTATGACCTTTCCTATTGCTAAATGCCCTCTTCTATTTCACCATGGAGAAATGAGACAGATTTGTCTATTCTTGGTTACAGTTCATTCTTAAAGTGAGAAAATATTGCATGGAGCTTTTGTAGGTTATTGTTCCTTATATAACTTGCAAAAAGATATTTTCTAAGACTATATTCACTGTACGGATATTATGGATCATGGCCTATGTAGATTCTGTACATGTCCTTGTTAGTGTTACTTTTGTCAAATTGGATTAGCCTACATTAAATTCTGGACATTCAGCTTTGTGTTTTCTGCCTGAAATTAGGTGTGGTTGCATCTAGTCTGTTTTATCTTCTCATATTTCTAACATACAAGGACTTGGGAAGTCAAGGCTTGAAAGGTTATATTAGTTGTATAAGCTTGTAAGTTGTTAAGGAACAAAAGTACAGTAGCGGGTGAGTCAGCACGGTTTGGTCCACGGGCCTACATCGGGAACTTCTGGTGGAATGAGTAGGATGATGAGGTGGCTGCGCCTCTTGAGTGTCTCGGGCGAGGGTTGGACCGGCAAGGTCGGCTGGGTCCATGCGAGTGGCTAGGGGTTGGCGCTCCGAGGTCTGCCGACTTGAGTGTCGTTTGTGGCGGGATGTGTCCTCTCGTCCCCGGGGTGGTTGGCAACCTTTCTTCGCGACGTGGGCACAGGCTGGCGTTGGTTGGGATCCGAACCGACGGACCACCCTCTTCTGCGCACCAAATGATGACTTCGGAGTGAAGACGCCCGCCGCTCGGGGGTGACCACCTCCCTGCAAAACGGTCTTCATCGAGTGCTTCCCGACTTTGGCCTCTCCGACGAGTAAGTCAGTTCAGTTCGCCCTTTTGTGTTTCTTCTCCTTTTTTTCTCCCCCCTCGGTTGGGCATCGGACGGGGATATTTATACCTGCGTGCGATGGTTGGTTGCGCCTCGGTTCGACGTGGTCGCTGACTTTCGTGTGGGTCGGAAGACTTCTCTGACTAGATGGCGTCTTTGGGGGTGCACGAGTGGCATCGGACGGCACTACCCCAAGAGCAGACGGCACCTCCCCGAGCTCTCGAGGTGGTCAAGTCGCACAGTGTATTGGTACCGAACTTGACGTGGCGTGCACCTCATGGTTTTGATGGCGTGTGGCGTTGCGTTAGTGTCTGACGGTGTGTGATGTTGTTGGTGATTCATCTAGGGCCAAAATATACCCTATCATAAGTAGTATCAGCTCATTGGTCCACACCACTTCCTGATTGCCAATGCTTTATAAAAGTGATCTTTTATTTTGCATGTATTAATAGAGATAATCCCTCCTGAAAAAATGTTACAAAAGTCTGCTTTGTGTACCATACCTATCATTCATGTTCTCTTCAACTGAACAGTCTGAATTCAGCTTTATGGAGTTGATGGTGCCAATTGCCTGGAGCCCTGTGCTCGGGAGACTGTAATAGCAGATGAAAATATTAACTATTTGACAATAAGGTTAACATAAATCGGTGTGTAGAAGATAAAACAAAAGTTGTTAATGTGGATAAGTCATATAGTAAATTTTCTTTGGATGCTTCACAGTGACTATGTTCTATGTATCTGCCAACTTGGGAAGCAGATCCGTTCCTCACAAGACCATATTCTTAGCACCTTTCGTCTGTCAAGATTTCAATGATTACATCCACTTCAGGTAAACTACATTCACTGGTTTAGTATTTTTGAACTTGCACATGTGGCATGTGTTCATCATGTCTCCTATCTTATGTGCTTGCAGGTAACAATCTGGTTCCAATTCTTTGGGAGGAAGTTTGCCATCAGATCTAGGTCAAGGGTCTCTTGTAAACTTGTGAGTTGATTTTTCATATTCATTTATAAAGATAAATTGAGTCTGCTTTTTTCCATATATGAAATGTTTCTAACGCATTTTGAATGATGATAAAAGTTCTTGCATGTAATTCCTTCCACTCATATCCTTTTATCTGTGGAAGTTTAACTGGCTTTTGATATCTTTAGATTGTCAATGGGGATATTTGTGTTTTTTTTGTTTTTTGTGGAGTCAAAAAATAAAATAATGATGCTGTCTGGAGATGATTTATTGTTCATTTTCTACTAATTTATCACTAAACTGTGTTTCTATTCTATTCAGGATCTGTCGTAGAGTTTGATAGCTTAGGTGAAAACAGTAGTGTCCCTTGATAGATATGATCTCCAAATAACTTTTAAATCTGTTCTAAAGCCCTTTTTTATTATTGTGATCATGACTTCTCCATCAGTTCTGTTCTCCTCATCTGCTAACTTCGTCGAGTGTAAATCGTAAATATGACGGGATATCTAATCTGCTAACTTAAATACACACTAATTTGCCCACAAGTCTTAACCCCACTTCGCTAATGTGTCTAAATTAGTGTGTATCTCTTAGAAACTATGAGACAAATACTTATTATGACATTAAAAAAAATGCATAAGCTGTGTGCTAGGATGATTTAGTGCGTGAATTAGATTAACAAATTGAATTTTTGAACTGCTTGTAGTTGGTCCTTTATACGACTTGTCTCCCTTCACCTTCACAAATTTGGTTGCTAATATTTGTCTTCTGCAACAACAAAGGTAGCCAGAAAGCCAATTCTGGTTAGTGATGTGGGCCGAAAATAAGAAGAATCTAAAGCATAGAAAGAGATAGAAAAGGATACACTGACAAGCTCTTGATGAACTTTTAACTGATCGGTGTACATGGTGGAATCAGATAATAAGTTATCCTTCAGTGCACCTCCTTTTGCTCGTGTGGCTCTTAGAATGTTCTTTCTTGTAGTATCTATCATCAATGCATGCCTGCCTGTTCTCATTTCATGTTTAGGAACCATAACTTATTTATTATTATTATTATTATTTTTGAAGAGTAATATGTGAAAAATCCATGACTTGGGCATGTTTAATTAGGTTTATGTTGGCCATGGCGGATCATGATGACAGCCCGTACCAATGCCATGTCAATTGGGTGTCGATAAGTAGACCAATAACACGTTTATTGCACGTGCGTATTCAAACATCATGGTTTTTTTTTTGTTTCAAGAACAAGGATGTTGAGGTCATTTAGGATTTCCTCTCTTGAAACACCTCTCCCCTCCCCTCCCTAGGGCTCCTCCTCGACCTTCGATATAGACCCTCGTCCCGTTTCTTTCTTCTTTTGCCTCTGCCGCCAGCCACGATGAAGTACAACCCGCGTCTCAAGCTCCCGGCGGAAATGCCGAAAGGCGCACTTCACTGCGCCATCGAGCGTCCAGTGCGTGCCGATGAGCGCGCCCCTCTCGGCTGACCTCCGCAACAAGTAAAACGTGCGGTCAGTCCCGGTGCGCAAGGACGACGAGGTCCAGGTGGTGCGGGGCACCTACAAGGGCCGGGAGGGCAAGGTCGGTGTACCGCAGGAAGTGGGTCATCCACGTCGAGCGTCTCATCCGGGAGATTAACTAATTCTCTCTATAAGGGGGGGTATTTTAATTATGATTTTTTTTTCTCTCTTCAGAGTTGGTTGCATGAAGTAGCCTCCGTATGTGACGGGCTAACTAGACTAATTATGATTGTGTTTGGATTTTATCTAAGCATATTTGTCAAGTCAAGTTTTTGGTTAAAATCATAATAAATTTTAATAATTTTATTAATTTTTTATTAAATTTATTAAAAATTATTATAATTTTTAATCCTGCGCTTTTATTAATTCTATTTTAATCATTAATTCTCTTAAAAAAGGATTAAACGTTTTATTCATTTAATTCTATTTGAGATTGGTTATAAGGGTCTTTAGTTTTTATTATTGAATCTTAATTACATTAATTAGATGGACGTTGTTTATTTCAATAATATTATTATTGAAATAAGTGAACTTGTATTAAATTTTGTAGTAAGTAAATTTTAGCGATTATGATTTATATCCAGTAATATGTCGTGCTTTGCGAACAAATGAGAATGTTCGAGTGGCACAACAATCGATTGTTGTGCCCCAAAATATTTTTGATTGTTGTGCCCCAAAATATTTTTGCATTAATAAGCCGTTATTGCATCAACCCTATTGTCAATAAGACGCGGCCTTGCAGTAAAGAAAGTATTCTAATCATACGCAACATTGTTTAATCGATTACATCTTAGAAAACAAGAACCCAGAGGTTAATTGCAACTAATCAGGCCACATTTCTTAAAATGAGTCCTTCAAAATTTCTTAAAATCCCTGAAATACATTTTGACATGATTCATCATAATTTTTCTAAAATATTATAAATTTATTTAAAAACATTATAATTATAAAAATAAATAAATAAACTCGAAATGTTCAAAAACTGAGACCAATAGACACTCAAAATATAAAAGAAACCCACTTATACTTTTATTGGTCTAGGAACAACAACAACAACAACCAAATAGGAAGATTTGCATGTTAGTTAGAAAGAAGTGATCATATGGATCAATCCAAAACTGATCCACTCTATGGATCGGTCCACTAGAAAGAAGTGATCTATTGTTGTGTCGTGTCAGGATGGCACAGTTTGAGAAAAATAAAAGAGGGAAAATAAAAGAAAAAATAATTCTAGCAATTCGCCCAACAATAATATAGATGTACCCAACATGCATCGATACCATCCTGAATTACACAAGGCAAGAAGACAATTGCAATCATGTAAAAAGAACCTAATTCAAATGATTAGAAGCAACAACAACAACATACTGGAACAATCCAAATTCATACTGCAGTCCTCTCTCCCTACAAATCGATGAAACGGTTCTTCTATATCACTAAATATGCAGTCATGCATGTGAAACTTTGTGACCATGAGATTCTACCGTGTGACTAATTGAATATCCGCCACTATCTTTACCCTGGAGGGAAGTAGCGCATGCTATGAAGCATTACAATGTGCTGCATAGTAATAACTGGAACAAGAGCAAGATACAGGGTCCAAATGGAAGAATCATAGATGATCAATAAGCAAAGTGTATTTCCAAAACAGTGCACGTTGACGTCAACCAAGATGTATCAGTCGTATGCACTTCGCTACGTGAGAGCAGAACTAAGAGTGCCAAGAAAGCAAGGCTAAGAAGACTTCATCCTAGATGGTAATGTTGATGACGTGAAAAGATCCTTTCAGCCAAACCAAAATTAGTCCTATAGACTAACTAAACAAGCATGAAATAAAAAAAAATTAGAACCAGTTTTAATATATAAGAACCGATAATCAATTGGAGTTTTTGAAATCTCATAATTGCAAAAAAAAAAAAAAAAGGAAATTCAACTTATACGTTGATAAGTGAACACTAGAGTTCTTTATTGGATTTCTGTAGCTACTTAAATTTCGTTGAGTATAATTGTTTCTTGAATTATTAGGCATTGAAATTTTTTTTTCCGCACATGAATTCTGCAAACTAAAATGTCACTGGTGTTCTTTTGAAGCCCATTAAAAGAACTCAGCTCCAACAAAGCCATTATTAAATGCTTATTTGACCGATCGAATTCATAAATAAAAAAGGCTAACAACTAATAAAACTGAAGTTGCAGGTTTCTTGATGAAAGACATCGAAATTACCTCGACATGAGAAATTGAGAATAATTTTCTTCATCTGAAATAAATAAACCATTGTCGTCTTCATCTCAGCCGAATCTCCGGAGTCCTTCGAGAACCTTCCTACAAAACAGAGTTCAAGCATCACATTATCACGCTCAACAAACTACCAACTTGAAAGGATTCGATTCGATTCGAGTCGGATGAAAACATATTGCATCACGTTCTCTTCTCAAAAAGAAAATAAATCAAAATAGATCACGTCACCACGCGAACACATTAAGATCAATTCAAGAAAGAAAGACGAGAACGATAAGATCAGAGTAAGAAAGCGGGTGAGAGAGATGAAAGCAACATAACAACTCCAGCGAGAATGAAATCATTTCCGACCAAGTCATCTTTCAACCGAATCACTAGAGGACTCCGAAAGCCCCTTCAAGAACCTTCTTACGAAACCAAATTTCAGTGTCTCGAAGCAAATGATGCAATCACCACGGATTCAGAAACTATGAACACAACACAAAGATTCAACTGAGATGAAACCAAATTCTTCCCACACGCTCGAGAAACTCGAACAAACTTCAAACAGAAACCCACCAACGACATCAAAAGAGAAGAGGGGGAAGATCGAGAGAAAGAAGGCGACCTAACAAATTGACCGAGAAATAAATCGATTCCAACATGAGGAAGGCCTCCAAGAAGGGGTCACGGAGATGGTCGAGGAGCGGGCGAGCGAGCGAACGAGCGAAGAGCTCTGCCATCACTAGAGAGCAATACGGAGCGGGTCTGGTTCCGGAACCTTCTCTTTTGGGTCGGCTTTCGATTCTTAGCCTGGAAGTGGTAAGGGATGGTACATAGGGGCTTCAAAGATCGTGCAAGAGAAACAGAAGCAAAACAAAGGAGCGGATCAAGAAGAGAGAGACGTCTCGCATCACAAAGAAAGAACGCGAAACAGATCACATCACCACGCGGAACAGATTGAGATTAAGATTCAGAATTCTTGGCAATTCAAGAAAGAAAGAAAGAAAGAAATCCATTAGAAAACATCACGAGACAAGAAGGATAAGATCAATAGAAAAAAAAAAAAAAAAAGAGCCGATGAGAGAGATGAAAGCGAGACAACAACTCCAGCGAGGAAGAAATCACTTCCGATCAGGTCATATTTCAGCCGAACCTCGACAAGGCTACGGGAACCCCTTCAAGAACTCTCCTCCTACGAATCCAAATCCGAGTATCTCAGAGTAAACGATGCAATCACCGCAAATTTAAATAGAGACCACGAACACAACACAAAGAATCAGCTGAGATGAAACCAAACGCTTCCCTCGCGCTCAAGAAACTCGAGCAGACTTCAGAAAGAAACCCATCAAAGACATAGTAAGAGAAGAGGGAGAAGATCAAGAAAAAGAAGCGACCTAACGAGGAAGAAATCGCTTCCTACCTCAGGAGGACATCCAAGAAGGGATGACGGAGACGGTAGCGGAGCGAGCGATGAGCGCTGCCACCACTTCAAAGCAATGGAACTGGTTTGGTTCTCGAACCTTCTCTTTAACCAGCACGGCTATCGGTTTACGGAATGGAACATCTGGGCTTTAAATATCGTGCAGGAGAAACAGAAGCAAAACAAACAAACGGTTCGAGTAGAGTAACGTGCTATCGCCTCTTCGAATCCTAATGAGTTCTGTTGGGACCCACAACTCCGCGGCACCTGCGTGATCCACCCCGTTTATAGGCAGGGAATGGTGTTGCCTCACGGACGCCGACAGGTGATCGCCACCCTACAACATTTTTTTACTAAAGTATTCATAATTT
Organism: Musa acuminata AAA Group; assembly: GCF_036884655.1. Lineage (NCBI taxonomy): Eukaryota > Viridiplantae > Streptophyta > Magnoliopsida > Zingiberales > Musaceae > Musa > Musa acuminata. Next base: position 31,983,740 of record NC_088351.1, on the reverse strand, counting down.
AACTATAAAAAAATCCAACCAAACACTTGTGATTATATGAAAAGATAATTTTATCTATAAAAAATTTTAAAATTTTATTTTTTTTAAACCCATCGTCATGTTCGTCCTATACCGTCGCTTATAATCTTTATACTAGGATCATCACCATCGTCATCTTTGTTGACCCCACTCTTGCACATGTCACTTATGACACAATATGACCCTTGTGAGAGGAATGAGAGAGCACGAGTATTGTCATTGTCCATCCCCCTCTCCCCATCCTATACTTGACTACCCCATATTTGGTTCTCGTTAGACTTGCTATCATCTTCATACACACAAGAGTAGTGCAGGAGCAACCAATAAGGCAATACAGGATGGAGTCAACTTGTCGACATGGCTAAAGGTAAAATAATTTTTTATGAAAAATAAAAATTGTTTTAAGAAATTTTTTCTATGTTGAGATGCTCTCCAATAAATTATTAAATTAGTGAGTTTTTTCAAAAAAATTATCATATATATATATATATAATGCAAAAGATGTTAAATCGTGGATCAATTCCAGTAGATATTATCTTATTCATATAAATTAATCTGTAATATATCTCTATATTTTTCGATATATCCATGTCCTTTGCTTCACACAACCAAGATGGAGTAATGCATTCCAATACAAAAAGGACGTGGCCACATGGTAAATACTATCTCCAGAATCTTCATTCACGAGCTCAACCTGAGAGAATCATGGCTACTGTGGCAGCTGTTGGCAGGACTCAGTACCAGCCATCCAAGTTGGTGTACTGCTGCTACGCTACAGCGAACCATTGCTTGGGACTCCCATGAATCAATGCTCTCCTGCTGCAGCTTTCAGCATCACATGATGATGACAAGCATTAGACAGCAGTGTTCTTCACAAAAGAGAAGACCTAATTGTTCCATAATCAAGTGACTGACATCATATTACCATGGAGTAGAAAAACAACACCACTAATTGCTCCTTTGGAATCCTCCTCTGTCACAGTGATGAGAGAGAGAGAGAGAGAGATGGTTGTTGGTGGGAGGAGGACATGCGAATCCAAGACAAAGAGTAAATGCAACACCATCATCCCTGACCTGCAAAGTTACTGACCTCGTCTTTCACTTGGATGATAGGATGCAACATTCTTAAATGCTGTCAGTTCCTACAGAATGGAACAGACAAAATGACTGTCCTGCAAGCAGCCTTTAAAGAATCAGCTTACAGCAAATGGGTTCACTTCTCAAACACTTTTTCTCATTCCTCCACATGATCAGTGTGGTCCAAAGTCTCTCACCCTCCATCGACTCTCTACTTTGGACTCTTTGCTTTACAGATCAAGCACAGTTGCCGATCATGATTAGCTAGCCCATTAATTATTGTGTTGCCAAAACCTTCTCTCAACCTAAACAAAAGCTTATGGTATGTGCTAGCTGTTGCACCAAATGCCATCATCCACCACACAAGCAATCCATATGAAGTTTTGCTGCAATCAAACACAAACACTAATAGTAGGAAACATACAAATGAAGTATCAGATCAAAGTGAAAAGAAATTGAGTTACTCTTTTCATAGGTTGCCTTTATGTATTACCACTCCGAATTATGGGAATCACCAGTCATATATACACATAACTTGTTCTATTTAAAGGAAGATAATGTCCATACTCCATACTGCACAAGAATTACACATTTAACAACATGCAGATAAAAGTGGAACACCACAAGAACTCGTCTTTGATCATCGATCCGAAGGGAAACCATAGAGACCCTCAAATTAGGAGACTAATGGTTTACCATTCTCGCCATTTTAGATGTGCCTGCAGCCACATTGGCACCTTTCCTTCAACAACCACAGCTTCAGCTAAAAGAAAGGTGTGACAGATGACGATACCCCTCTACAAGATCTTCGATTGTCAGGCGTTGCTTAGCTTTGTTAACCTCTCCAACGAGTCCGCGACATGCCTCGATGAGGGTCGGCTTTCCGGATTGAACTGGACGCAAGCTAATGCTATTTTCAGCACAGCGGTAACCTCATCTTCTCTCTCTAGTTCTCGGGTTAGACAAGGGTCGACGACATCCAATAGGGTCTTCTTCTCTTCGATGGAGATCTGAACCCAGCGAACCAAATCCATGTCCGAAGTTTCCATCAGAGCAACCGGGGATCTTCCACAAATTAATTCTAGTAGGATCACCCCGTACGAATATATATCCCATTTTTGCGACGGTCTGAGAGATTTTAAGGCTTCGGGAGCTTGATAGAACAATGCATTGCTCCAGACAGGACTAACTGAAACATTGGAGATTGGGCTCTGTTGCTTCTCAGTAGCCTTTCCATCCGAATAGATCGATGGTGTTCCCGTTTCCATATTGGCCAGATGCCCGAGTCCAAAGTCAGATATGTATGGTTCCGTGTCGGGTCCGAGGAGTATGTTGCTCGGTTTAATATCGCCATGGACATACTTCTTTGGGCTGAACTCATGCAAGAAGGCTAAACCTTTGGCAACCCCCTTCATGATCTTAAGTCTAGCATCCCATGACAATGGTGAAATTCCAGCATTCCCTGAGATCAGATGCATGTCAGCAATTGACCATTAGCTGCTCAAGGAAAAAATAAGCTGTGGATTGCAGTGATCGTGTCTTTGTCCAATCATTTGAATAAAGAAACAGAGCCACCAAAATCAACATGCATAGGTAAATTCATTCTCTACTCAATTAGATCATCAACTTGAAACATGAAGAGTTTGAAAACAGTCATGGATCGAAAATAGCTATGGACGATTGTTAAACATGAAACACACAAACAAGTAGAATTGTCTTTGCAGCTTTCGCGAATCTTCGGAATCGAGTCGTATTGGCAAAACTAGCAGTTTATGAATTGCAAGAAAAAAAGACCACCACAGTTCACAAGCTAATGATGCATTGCAATTTAGCAATTAAAAGGTCAGTGCTTACCATGAATTGCATTGGAGAGATTGCCATTAGGAATGTAATCGTATATAAGAAGTTTCTCATCGACCGACCAGTAATAAGCTCTTAGAAGAACAATATTAGGATGCCTCACTTTGCCGATAGCTTCCACCTCTGTTTGGAAATCTTTGAACCGCTGCGACCCGCCGTCGCCTAACCTTCTCACGGCCAGCGTCAGGCCATTCTCCAACACCACCTTGTAGACGATCCCGATCCCACTCTTCCCCAACACAAAGGCAGAGCCCTTCAGAAGCTCATCCAAGTCGAAATGGACCTGCTTATCCAATGGTATCAGGTCAAATTGCTCAGCATCCTCTGCCGGGCTCTCGGTTCCATCTTTACCCCAACACAGATACTTCTTCCCACCCTTGGCATCTCTGCTCGAGTTCTCGGCCTCTGCCTTGCTCTTATAAGAAACCGCTCTCCTGTAACAGCAGAAGAATAACATTGCCATAAGACCAATCGCAACCACATCGCTCACAACGATAGCGATCACCGCATTTTTACTCGGACCATTTCTGCTCTTGCTACTGTCAACTTCGGAAGCCTGAGGTGAATGATCACTCGGCAGATATGGAACCGTGGATGCACCGCCGGATGCTGTACCCGACGAAGAACAGGGGTTCTTCAATGGCGGACCACAAAGTCCGGGGTTTCCGATAAATGCAGTTGGCCCTCTGTTCACTAGAGCTCCGTTCTGAGGTATGGAACCACTCAGGTTGTTGAATGCAAGATCGATGTAGACCCTTTCCGGCAAGTCCCCAAGACTCGCCGGAACAGGACCGGAGAAAAGGTTGTGTGAGAGATCGACCGTGCCCCGAAGGCTAGAAAGATTGCCGAGATCACTAGGAATCGAACCGTTCAGTCCGTTGTACGAAAGACTGAGCTTCTCCAAGGCAGTCAGATTGGTGCCGAAACCAACCGGAAGGGAGCTCGTCAAGTTGTTGTGGCTCAGATCAAGAGCCTTCAACCTCTTACAGCGGAGTATAGAGGCAGGGATTGCTCCACTGAGCAAGTTCTGTGAAAGGTCTAGAATTTGAAGGAAGGAGAGATTGCCAACCTCCGGAGGAATAGGACCAGAGAAGGAGTTCCCATAAAGAACCAAGCTTTGGAGACCGCCGGCAGCGGCGAAGAGTCCGGAAGGCAAGCTCCCCTGAAGCCTGTTGCTCCTGAGGTTGATGTGCCTGAGAGAAGAGAGGGAGCCGAGAGAAGAAGGAAGAGAACCCAAAAGCCTGTTCTTTGGGAGGCTAATCGAGACGACCTTCCCTTCTTTACAAGAGATCCCATTCCAAGAGCACGGGTCGTCACCGGAGGAGTTCCAGTTTGCCAGGGAAGCACCCGGATCCTCTTGCATGCATGCCTTGAAAGAAAGAAGTGCAAGGCCCTCCTCGTTTAAGGCATCTGAAGGTGAAAACCAGGCGCCGGAGAGAAGAAGAAGAAGAAGAACCCAGAGAGGAGCTTGCGTGACCTGCAACTCCATGAATGAAGAGAACAATGGTCTTCCTCCTGTGCCTTGTCTAAACAAGCTCAGGATTCAAGTGGTCAGAAGAAAGAAATGGAAAACCGAAAAGCAGCTTGGCAAGATTAGGAGTGGTTTCTACACTGATTGAGAAGGATGGAGAAAGCAGTGAGAGAGAGAGAGGGGTTGGGAAGGAACCATCAAGTACTTAAGAGAGAGAGAGAGAGAAGAGAGAGAGAGAGAGAGAATGTGCTTGTGTGTCACTTGTTGGGTAAAGCATCACACAAAAACTTACAACGTGGAACGGAGTTCGGTGGGGGCTCTTGTCGTTTGGGGAAGGACATTAATGGCCTGCTTCCTTCTCGCCCTCTTCTGCATCGCATGTGATGATGGGTGGGCTCAAGCTCTGGTTCTTTGGGTGACAAGCAGACAAAGTATCCCATTCTTTGATCTCACCATCCATGTATCGGTGTGTTCTATCGATTCTCTGAGAAACATTATAGGTTTGAGGATTCTGCTGCTCGTCACATTTCCTTCCCCCACAAGACCTTCCATCTCTCCAGTTTCAAACTCACCAAGTGTGGGCTGTGGAAGTCTACCAACCTTTCATCTGTCATGGTCTGCTAAGCTCGCACCCAATCACTCCTCGTCGTTGTCAGCGTTGGGCAGAAACCCACATTAGAGTTCGGTGCATGCAAATCTTATCGTGTAGAAAAAGTTCACAACTGTTCGACTAAAGTGGGCGGCGAAGGCTGGTCTGATCTGCGCCAATCACTGGCAATATTGGGAAGAAGATAGAACAGCGGAAGACTGCGACAATGCATATGTGGAATAGCAAGTCCAAGTCTGTGTGCGTGTCAAAGGAGTCGGATGGACGGTTGACTTCCCTCTCTCCACGTTCTTCAAAGAGCTGCACACAATCTAACAGGCATGACTTCTCACCCAACAAGATGTTGGATTTTGGAATCTCAAGTGCAGCATTTGTCACATGAATATATTATCATACATATTTATTTTTGGTTGGTTATGGAACATCTATCGTTCTTTGATTGGTGAAAGTAATGGAATGGACAGATGACACCAGGCAACATAATACTGATAGGGATCTGTCACTGCAGTCCTCAGACATCAAGTCTCCGTATGGCCACCAAACGCGGTGAGAGGCATACTTGACCTACAAAATTAGTCATCGTGCGATCTATGACGCAAAAGAAACATGATTGAGGTAAAAAGAAGAAAGGAAGTGGTTTTTGTTACCCTTTATGATGATGATGTGACATGGAATCGGTTTCATTAGAAATTAGAGGAATTCACATGTCATGTGGCATCCACATGGATGCTCGACGCATGTGCCATATGGACACCATGATAGTTTTGGGTAAAAAAGAACCGTAAATTCTACGTACTCTACCTCGCGATAAAAGAAAATTCCCTCCTCCTGTCATCATTCATTTCACTCGGCTGTTGATCGTATTAAAGAAAACTCTACCCTTCATCTAAATTTAATGTAGATGTTGATTCGGAGCCAATTGTGATTCTATTTCATGCACCAAAATTTGAGCTTAATTTGGATTGCCTTTCAGGAAACCAATCCTCTATTTGTTTCGGTGAGCTTTGACCTGATCGGTACTACTGAAAACTCGGACATGGTTACAGCGAAGCCATAGATACGGGATCGTTCCGTCATCAAAGCAACGGGCGCACCTCCTCTGTAGCCGTACTTGCACTTCATCTCAAGACTCCCAACATATGGTTTTCTGTGCATGCTGGGCCACAGAGGTCCACACTCCAAACCTCCTCAAGTCTTAAGAGCTTCTTCGCAGACCAGTGATGGGCCCGAACTATCTATACGAAGTTGAATTGGGCTAAGTCGAAGGATCCAACCAGGCTTTTGGACGCTGCAAACGAAGCATCTAAGCATTCCTTTACTTCTTCCACACGTCCCTTCATATACATATCTATATATTTCCTCGTGCATCCATCTGTACACCACTTGTCATTGGATGCCTTCGTCGTCCAGTTCGGGTTCTGTAGATGGTAGCCCTAACCTGCAGCCTTTCGCCCTCGACTCTCATGAACTGAACTCGAGCGTTTTGCCCATCCTGCTGCACTCTGGTCTGGTCTAGGTTTAGTTTCTAGGTCTCATCGCTCCATTACGTATGGCAGCAGAATCACCTTGACATGACCGGTAAGTCAAGTCCACCCAAGCACCATATACATTTTTCTATAGAGTAGGCACTGTCACTTTGCATCCAAGGGCATATCTTCAGGCCCTCGCCCACCTACTTGTATGGTTTACGTGCTTATAGCCTGTTTTAATACAATATCTGCTCAATTATTAACACAAACTCAACTATATATATATATATATATATATATATATATATATATATATATATATAGATAGATAGATAGATAGAGAGAGAGAGAGAGAGAGAGAGAGAGAGAGAGAGAGAGAGAGAGATGGTTGCTAAGGTGAAGTCAGTCAATCACACCAGCTTAAGAGAGAAGGAACTTTGCGTTAAATATCTGACAAAGTTCTCGTCCACTACAACATTTATCTTCGCCTTCGTCAGCACTACTTGGTGGTCCTCGGGTCGCGATTCTTTCGCATCCTCTCAATTAGCACAAGCATAAGTCCGGCTGAAGTGTTCTGCAGTGAAAGGTGGAGAACGCTGCAGAAGCTGCCTGAGGAGAGGAACTCGAGTGCTTGGAAGAAGGGGTTAATGGCGGTCTCAGAATAGTAAGAGAAAAATGAATTCAAAGAAACCACATGGAATTCATGCTTCTCACAGACTTGTTCGGATTCATCATCTCCGAGCTTGCGAGCAGGGAATCACATCTAAGACCATGATGTTCTTCATCATGCACGAATATGATGTCGGACAGTGTTCAGCATCTTAAATCGTTCCACGTAATAAGGGAGAGGCCATGTCCTTTCCTATCATAGGCCCCACCACCACCAATCTACCGAGCCATGAGGTCCACTCTGCCCTGCCTTTATAGTCTTCTTTTAAACATGCTCGATCACGTCTCTAGGCTAAAGTAAGTAGACGGTGCTACGAGGAGGTCCATGGACAGTGGCTACAGCTGGTGACCGATACAAGGGTCTCGGAGGTAAACAAGAAGGAGATCCATACGTGAACGCCATATACATCTCATATCTTAAGTAGAGTTATCAGTTCTTCACCGGTTAGGACTTCCATTGGAGAGTTATCCTCCTCACACATGTACTATCGGCATGTAAATATACTACAGTGCTGATGTTTTATAACATGAAAAAGAAAAATATTATTTTATTATGAAGTGGATGAGAAACTCATGAAGTTGGAGCAACCCGGAGGCCCATCTCGTGGCAGCTGATGGAAGACTTTGGACGAGGGAAGCTGGGTGACGATGATAGGTTGGGTGCTTCATGCATGGTCTCCGAGATCAGAACATGTGGAGCAGAATTATTTTTCTAAGACTAACCTCATGAATATAATTGCATTCATATGCTACATGAATTAAATTATTTATGAATCCGATAAGGATCCACATGCGAACGCCACAAAGTCGATGACAGGTAGCCCTCAAGCCATCACTCCGAGGAGACCAGCAAAAAATGACATCGGTCAAACCAATTTTGACACGCCTGTATTCTAGCAGTGATCCATTGGCTTCTTCTTGCTTTTTACATAGTTACGGTCATCGAGAGAAACCAACGTCGAGTGTTGAAGTCGTAAGCGAGCAGCTAACTTAAATGACCAGAACGATGTCCTTGTCATCAGATATGCATGTATGCGGATGGCCGGACAGATCGAGCTTTCACGACGACGGCATTGACCTCGTAGCGTTGCTCTGCTGAAAGCTCATATTTGTCACCAAGTTTTCTGACAATGAAACATGCCTTCTATCCTGATTTTTATCTGGATCAAGTAATTGTCTCAGCTACTGATCTAAGTGCTGGTCTCTCTCGCATCTGTGGCGAGATATGAACAGGAATATGTAGGTTAGCACTTCATGAATCCCACCAGCTTCAGTTGGAACATCATACAAGGTTGCCTTTTGTTGGATTTGTTTATTGCGTTAGTACCATCTCGTTCATCAGATTCCTGTGCATGTTTATTCCTATAATACAACTTGGGCTGCACAGTCCCCACATGGTTGCTAATTCCTTCGCCATCGAGATCTTATTGTCCTGCTGCTCTTCTTATGTGATGTCGCTGTTGGCGTACATGCAGACAGAAAAAAGAACTTAGTTAGCATACCTGTGTATACAATAATACTCCCGAGACGAGAGCAATCTACGGTCATCTTACTTACTGTCACTACTGTTCCCCACATGTATAGATATTTCTCTCTCTTTCGGATAAGTCGTATTCACCTCATTCACTTGATTCATTACTGTTGCTATGACTCTTTTTCTTTGTCTAATCTTATAGTATACCTCAGACGGAACTATATATAGGGATATATAGAGACATCAGCTCAACCCACGCGAATCAAACCAAACAACTCCATTTCCTCTCTCTCTTTCTTCTCCTCCTCATATCTTGTTGTTGTTCTTCTTCTTGGTTAAAACCCTCTCTGCCTGTTGTAGATATCTCTTTTAGAGGTTAAGGAAAAGAGAGTAAGATGTCGGAGATCGACTACTGCCGGTCTAAAAACAGCGGCAGCCTCAGGCTGAAGCTGTTTGGGTTTGAGATGTCCGAGGGAGAGGAAGCCGGGTTGGGCTCCGACTCATCTTCCTCCACGATCACCACCGCTTCCGGCGGCGGAGGCGGAGGTGGTGGAGGAGGAGACGGGAAGAAGTACGAGTGCCAGTTCTGCTGCCGCGAGTTCGCCAACTCGCAGGCGCTGGGCGGCCACCAGAACGCGCACAAGAAGGAGCGGCGGCAGTCGAAGCGTGCGCAGATGCAACAGCAGCTCCACCACGGAGGAGTCGGCTTCGGCGGTCTCCTGTACCCTCGGAGCCCGATGGTGTCGGCCTTCACGACGCCGCCCCGTTTCCTCCCTGCTGGTTCGGCTTCTCCGATTTCCGGCCACCCCGACTGGGTCTACTTCTCTCGGACGGCCGCGCCGCAGCCGTCTCCCTTCCACGTTTCGCACGGGTGTGCCTGCCCCGCCCCATCAGCTACCAATCGCAAGGTCCCGCCAGGGCCTGGCATCGTCTCTTACGCCGCGGCCGGATACATAGATGGCGGTGGCATGCAGGTCCATGACGAGGGTCGACCGGCAGCCGGGCCGATTTCTTTTCCAAATATGGATGACTCGGCCGGCAAGGATGACTCGGCCGGGTTGGACCTCAAGCTCACCCTCGCCACGGCCGGGTCGTAACTCGATTTCCCTGCAGGATGATGGATCTGCTCACGGAAAAAAAAAAAAAAGTATCGAATCCTGTAATCTTTTTCTTCCCTTTTCATGTTCCTAATTTTCTTCTTTTTTGATCTCATCTGTTTCCGCAAGGTGATGTTCCTATTCGGGATAACATTCCCGAGTCCTGAGTTGTACATATATATAACTCCTATTTCCCTTCCATCATATGATATCGAAAGACGATGAGTTCCATCCACTGTGTTAGCTTCAACACTTGCCATTTCTCAATTGAATTGATGCAGAAATATACCATTATATTCTAAATAAACGTACATATTTATGTTATCATATCACGAAAGGTGGATGAGAACCGGGAAGACGCACAGTGGATGTCTTGAGTCACGTGTTTCAGACGTCTATTATTTGATGGAGGATGTCGTAACGCTGGGCTTTTAGAGTATTGTAATCCGATATCCAACCAAACGGGTCGCGTGGTTTCTGACCGAGTCAGCGTGTCTGGCGCCGGGGAGCGGGTCTTGTGACACGCTCCGACTCACCGGCACGGTCGTGCTGCTACGTTTCGCCCAGCGTTTGGGCCTCCCTATGTCGTGTCAGCATCCCGACGTACCCAAACCCGACCCATACTTAAAGTGGGATCAAACGGGTGAGACCACAGATTACGTGGTCAACATGTGAAGATAGATCGTCCTCAGATTCGTATCCCTTAAACTAATCCCCGTCCATTATTATTTGCACTGCTCCCAATCAATCCACATTTCTAGCATAGTGACCCACTCAAAGTTGCCTTTGGAATCATGGCCGGGCCGAGCAGGGCTCATTGAATACCCGCTGCATGACGTGATTTAGACATGTCACTTGGCCTAACAATTACTGTTCTTCATCGATGATCAGCTACTTTAGCTACTGAGGCTTATACCATCCGAGTTCTAGGTTTGGACCTTCGGACGACTCTCTTCCTCTCATCATCATTACGAGACAAGTCTTAAAGTACACGCACTAATGTCGATGAATCGTACGATGCATAAATGGTAGAATGTAGTAATCAATATCCTTCTTATGGTATCACTGCAAGCAACCCAACATATTTCCTTCCTACCGAATGTGGGTCGCTGTCCTTAAGATACACGATAATAAAGAAACCCCGCGAGGAAAGATCTGCCGGCATTAAGATATAGTTTATCCATCTTGTCAAGCCTTATCCTTATTGGACGTACGGTGATTTAATATGGCTGCTCCTACGGCTCTTCCACGTATATGCAGTAGCATCGACAGCAAGAGAGGTTACGTGTACACTCCTCTGTGAGCATTCATCGTTCGAGGTTTTCGAAAGGATGGAATGGGCACAAGAGATGACATCTGACAAAGATATAATAAGAAAACAGGACTGGTGATGCAAATGTGGGTCGACGACCGAACGAGAGATTGCATGATTGCCAAACCACAATGGTTGCGAGATCACATTATTCGAGTGTTACGATGAGAAGTTGCCTCAAAGTAATTATAATTCAATTTTAAATAGCCATGATGCATTCGGGTTTAGTTACTCATGTTGTTTGGGTTCTTCTGATCCTGGTCAAGTTTATTCTATCAGATCAGATAGCTTTCTTGAATTGGATGCTCTTTGGACCCAACCCAATCCAACCCGATCTTGGGATCTCAAGCGGAGTGAGAGCCCAGATTGCTTGGTATTTGGATCTGCAGAAGGGTTGGGTGGGTTGGACTTGACGAGGAGACGAGCAAACTTTCTCGTAGGTGCCGGGGATCTTTCGACGTGTAATACGACAACGAAGTGATCCAAACCCAACTGAGATGCGAGCTAAAGTTAACCGGAGCTTAACTCGAGTGGACTCAGCCTGGTGAATTGACCTGAGCCAGTTCATGAATCGGAAGTGCTCAAGTCCCATTTGGCTGCGTGATGCAAACTGGTCAACGCACGAGTACATCACTCGACGAGTAAGAAAAGTTACATGCAAACAACTGAGATGGTTGAAACTGAGCCTAACAGACATGATTGATGCTAGGTGATTAATAAGTTTGTGCGACGACATTTGGTTGTCCTCCTTCTCTAATCTTCCTTTCTTTCATTGGCTCTTTGTTTGTTTCCACAAGCATTATTTTTCTTCTCTCTTTCCTTTAGTATGTGATGATGATCTTTCAGCGAGTTGAAATCAATTTCTTTCAATATGCAAAATGTTAATATTATTACGATTAGTAATTATTTTTAGGATTCTTAAATATATTTAAATTATTTGATAGAGTCATAATTAAATTAAAATTTTTGGATGAATTAAGATTTATTTCTATAAATACATCTTGAGTCTCAGAATTTTGACCGGAGAAAGAGAGAGATAGTATATCTTGGAGAGAAATAATTTGAGGGGGAGGATTTTTTTAACGGAATATAGGATTTCTGTCAATAGAGTAGAGAGATTTACAATCTTGGATCGATACAAAAAAGAACAATTATTGAAGAAGCTCTATTGTAGACTTGAATACATTAACATATCCCTTTCCTATTGATTAGGAGGGAGAATTTTACTCAACAGAATATAGGATTTTCCTGAACAGAATAGAGAGATTTTCTTGAAGAAATCTTATTTTTTATCGTATACTAAAGATTTTTTGGTACGATTATTGATCCATTTTTTAGTTTTCGTTTTACTTGTCTCCGTCTCCTAACAGATTTAACACATGATGTAGATTATCATAAGGTATTGGGAGAGCAATTGTGCTGTGATGCTAAGGCTCGCCTCCACCTAAAGTTGGCGTGAGATTGATGTTTTCGTTTTACTTGTCTCCGTCTCCTAACAGATTTAACACATGATGTAGATTATCACAAGGTATTGGGAGAGCAATTGTGCTGTGATGCTAAGGCTCGCCTCCACCTAAAGTTGGCGTGAGATTGATGGGACAAAGGGTTGGAATCTTCTGATCGCTATCTGTGCTGTCTTTTGTGGCTGGAAAAAGCATTTTCTCCCAGTGAATCTCGATGACTCCATTCAGCTGTCACGGCCACATGCCTTGCATGGAGATTCAGGTAAAGCTTTCGACTGTCAAAGATCGGCCCAACTCTGACGCTTAATAGCCGGCCAAAGAACAAACACGAAAAATGATTACCAGTGTGTACTGGCACTGTGGGAAATCTCTGCTCTCATGTTTTGCTCCACTGGAGAAGCTGAAATCTAGCTAGAGTTGAGTCATTCTCTCTTGGCAGCGAGTGGGAACACATCCGTAAATGATGCTGCCCGGCCCGGGAGTTCAGTCGCTTCACGGGTCTATCCGACAACGAAAGATTAATCTGTTTTGGAGTTACAGACACGCACTGCATGACGATTGCACTCGATTCATCATCCGACCTCTGTCTTTAATCTTTCAGCGAAGGGTCTTTTGCAGGGCCGCCGATCGACGTGTCGATGAAGCAACCCGAGAACCGCCCGCCCTCCCTCCCTCCTGTGGGTTTTGCTCCGCGTGATGATAGCTCACGCTACTTGTTCCAGGATTAGGGTCGGGTTTCACAGTCATACGTGCAGAAGCGATGATAGAATGGGATTTGACGCATAGGATTGATTCCAACGCCACATGACAAGAGCCTCCGGAAACATACGTCGAGCTCCTGCAGCGGGTGCAAGTCCGAAGGAAGGTTCACCGTTCACATCATCGTGGAAGTTGTTAGAGACTCTCACCCCTAAGCTCAGACGATGAAGCAGACCCTCCATTGCTACCTACTCCTTTGTTTAGGAGCATGGGAGTCGACGACCATCATAAAAAAGGCCGAAGAAGCACCTAATGACCTTGGTCACATCGGTCTCGTATTTTTCATCTGGAAATCTCGGGGCGTGCCAAATTCTTCTTGTGTGATTTCCAGGATAAGACCACGATTGATTGGTCCGGCTGTCTCCATAGTCACCGATGCTTCATGACCCTAGACAATGTGGCTATGTTGGGCAAGCGGCTGGCTGCATGCCTTTTTCTTCCGAAACAAGTGGAATTAAGCCGATTGCTTCCAAGCACTGCATTTGTTTTTTACCTCTCGTTTCTTGAAGATGATTCTGTCATGATCTCTCATTGACCGTGGGGGTTTTCTGACAAGGCTTTCACATCGATTGCCCCGCAAACACTCTACTCAAGTTTGCATGGGAACCAATCTGCTAAGAGAAATGATGGTGGAAGAATTCATTATAATTATCTTAATTGTACTTTTCCTTTGGAAATATCATAGATTATTAGTCAACTTATTTATCGATGTACGTCATTTGGGAAAGACACTTCCACTTACGACCGATCGTGGGAAGCCGCACGACCGAGTCAAGTTTGCCGAGGATTTGGACTTATCGGCAACCGGCAACCATGGAAGCCGCCTGATCCCTGACGCCGTGGAAGCTAACGACATTAGCTTGAGGATGTGTACGTGGCAAACTCTCCATTGCATGAGAGAGGAAGAAGCAAATAATCTACAGCTGTCCGCAACTGAAGTTGTGAGGAGAAGAGATGTCATCCGTCAGTTCGATGTGATGTCGAATCCCATCACACCCTTGTTCATACTTCTCCGGTTGTACCACGCATCATCCGCATTGGTAGATCTTTCGAAAGCCATGCATTCTCTCCAGTAAATCCGAGAACTTTGACAATATTTTTTGGTTCTTCGTGCTCACTTCGTGTGCAGTGGATGAAGATGGGGAGGAGGAAAGGCTAAAAGATGGAGGAGCCACCATAAGTTCAACTGATCAAAAGATCATCTCGAGTACTTGACTCGAAGTGAAGTGATCTCTTGACTTGCGTGAGAATCCTAGTCGAGAAGCACATCCGTGCCTGCCTATTTCAGGAGCAGCTTATCAGCTTGCCAACAGGAATCACATGCAGAAAAGGGGAAACAGATACATCGAACTTGCACGTTACAGTCTTCTTATAGTTTACGGTTCACTTCGACGGTGATATATACTTTACTACCTGAGAGTTATCAGCAAAAGGAACCTTAGTTTCTGCTGCACTCTCGTAGGTTTTGGACATGTCATATAGATCATCCATGCTCCACAAGCTATCACCAACGTTGTTGCTGTGATCAGAGGCCGAATGGCTAGGGGCTGATGCGGACACGGGTGCTATGTCCCAGGTGTCAAGGTTGTAGAAATCGTTCATGGAGCAGACGCTGGAGAATGGATCGAACGTGACGCCACTGAGCTCATCTGATGGTCCTGATGGGAACTCGGACAAGTCTACCGGGAGTTGCGAGAGCACGACGGAGCAGGATGAGGTGCTGAGGCTGCGACTCTCCGGTTCCGGTAGCTCATACGACCCGCAACTTTGAAGAACTTGATGAGCTTGATCAGTAGCTGTTGTAGTGTTGGCGTTGGCATCTACAGATCGCAGGGTTTGAGAAGATCCTATGATCTGCTCACGCAACCTTGGCGTCCAGTAGCATTGCAGGGCATCTCGAAACATGGAGCTGTTGGGATCAACCTTGAGCTGCCTCGCCTGCTTCTGCACTCGAGTCCTCCAGTAGTTCTTTATCTCATTGTCTGTTCTCCCTGGAAGATGTTGTGCAATTCTAGACCACCTACATATATATATTTATGCGTGTGAATCACCGATGCATCAACCATAAGAGACTCACGCATGCAATCGTGATCGCCAGTGATGTTACCTATTTCCCCACTTGGAATGGAGTTCGAGGATCAGTAGCTGTTCTTCGGGGGAGAGGTTACCTCGCTTCACATCGGGCTTCAAGTAATTCAACCACCTCAGCCGACAACTCTTCCCGGTTCTCTTCAAGCCTACGACGAATCATCAAAGAAGTGAGTCGATGGCCTGTAGATTAGGAACAGATCGAGAACAAGAGAAAGAATAGCCTTTTAATGGAGTCATCAGCCGGCTAATCAGGTCAGATGAATGGCCACCTGAGCACTTAGCCAGGAGATTCCAGCGGCCTTCGCCATGACAAGTAATATAGTGCATGAGGAGCGTGTCCTCCTCCAGAGTCCAAGGGCCTCTCCTTAGCTCCATCTCCTCATGTTTACCGGATGACCCCCTTTTGTCCGACATTGTTAGTGCCGCGCCTTGGAGAAGCCACTCGGAGAAGAAGGCTCAGTTGATTTCCATGTTATATAGACCATGCCAATATATGACCTACTTCATAATCTACCAACAACGGTGCAGACCCTTTATGACTTGTAGCGATCATAAAGGAAATTTTGGAGAAGATCTACTTGTAGTTATAGACTTTAAGGTTCGTGTGGGAGGGAAAGAGGACATAAAAAGAAAACGAAAGAAAGGAAAAGATGAGGAAGGTGAGTTTGATGGAGGCTTTTGAGGCGTGTCTATATTTATTGTCTACACGAGACGTGTTTGACTGTTCAAGACATCAGAGTGGTTGATATCTATCATCGGACTCGGCATTTCTAGACGTAAATAATCACGTTTGCTAATCTGGCTGCAGTTTGATACGATGTCCATCGGTCTTGCAGCGTCCATTTCATGCATGTTTCCCTTTCGCCTTCAACTATCTCTATTGTTTTCTATCCGATACAGGCTATAGGGTTATACGATCATTGCCCATCGTCTCTTAATTGCCTCTGTTCTAAAAGCAGTGGTTTGGTCAATGTGTAGTTTTCCCTGGAGGAAGAGATGCACACAGTCTACAGACGAGAATACATTGCTGTGGCGCAGCAGAATGCATGAATGAAATTAATTATACTCGATCCAGAAATGTTTTCTCAAGTTAGTTTCAGTCTACCAAGTTGGAAGCAGCTGCCATATATCTATCTACTCCTCATGATGCAGTCCAATCGAAGTTCAGCAGAAACTGGAGTTCTAATACCTCTTCTAACATTCTTTTAGACGACATTAATCGACAAAGCCACCTGTAATGCCACCGAATATTCGATGGCTGTCCATGAGACCCCACAATAAAGCAGACAATGACGGGTAAAGCAAGCAAGCAACCAACGAGAAGAGTGCAGATAATTAAACCCACTCTTCCTTACCAAAGTTACCTCCAAATAATGAGCAAATCTTTGCAGCAGTTTAGGATTTAGTATTCCAGCATACAGTATTCTTTTGGCGCATACGAACAAGTGGTGGTGCGTCCTACAACAAAGTACGGGGAACATTTCGTATTTTTGGTTTGCTGTATCACCTGTCAATGGCGTCTTTCTAGTAGAAAAAGGAACATGACGATGAGTGTTTGATCTTTCATTTCTTTTCTTTTCTTTTCTTGGAGGAAGCGAAGGGCATGACACAACTCGATCGTCAATGTGAACAGGGAGAAAAAAAGGTCGGCCGAGCATAAGAAACCACAACCTGCAACGCAGATTAATTATCCCACGGAATGATCAGAGCCTCTTTTTCTGCGATGCAGAATGTTGAGCTCGTTTGCACTTGTGTGTGTGTTTCTGGAATGCCCTCGTTAATGATGTCGGCAACAAGTCATGCAAGCGAGCGTTTACATAGTGTATTGCTTGACGGAGACGTTGCATTGTGCTCCATTGACATTGCTCGTTCCCAAAAATGACAGATATGTGCTTCTTTGTTGCTGCAAGCCATATATAGATCAGGATATGCATCCATCAACATGCGGTGTGGCGACCCGTACGAACGCGCGTCCTTCCAGAACCTCACAGGCTCTGCGAAACCCCACACGCCTTCCAACCATCACATACTACAGTGAGTGAGCAAGCAGCAGCCATCGGACAAGCCTCAGATCGTTGTCCGTGCTCAGAGGAGACACTAAGCACTGGAGAGGACGACAATGGTGCTGTCAGTTTACGACAGCAAGCATGACATCACGTTCCAGGCAATAATGTGTTTGTTCACTGACAATATCTACCAACCTCATCGAACTGCTCCATTTCTCGACTGTCGATCAGCAGTTGCCTTTACAGAAGAGCGCTCGGCTGCACACTTGCATGCTTTGTGTATGCCACTAGAAATACTCTATGGGTACACACCAAGTAAAATACGATCCCTGTAGCTTCGACAGGCGAATATTATATGGTGCTTGGGGACCGTCAACAGTCACTCGATTGGCATTTTAGCGCAGGCCGTTCAAAGGATCATGTCCTGCCCACAGCACTCGGCATGTCTCCGACTCGGGTTTTCTTTCTCTGACGCATGATAACAAAGAGATTTTTTCTGATAACAGGAAGATTTCCTCAACTTTACGAGGTAATCTCTCTGTTCAATTAAAGAAATCTAAAATTTGCCAACACTTCTTACTTTTTCTTCCTCTTCTTCCTACTTACTGCATAACTTGTTCATTCAGAAGTACCAACATTTTTTCCTTTTTATTTTTCTTTTGATCCTTGTTATTGCTACGTATTTCTACTTGCTCCCACATAGTAGTCCATATCTTCCATGTCTTCATCATCTACCTCTACCTCTGTTACTCCACTTATTGTTCCAACAGGGAATCATAGTACTTTTCCATATACAAATCTTATCTCCATAAATGCAGCAACCCTCATCCCCTTCAAATTATTCAAAGGTGGCAACTACGCATCCTGGCGTGCTCAATTTTCTAATCTTCTATTTGGCTATGACCTTCTAGGCTATATCGATAGCCTTCTTCCTTGTCCACCAGCGATGATCAACATCCCAGGAGCATCCAGTCCAGTATCAAATCTGGACCACAAACTATGGTTACGTTAGAATCGCCTCATTCTTCAAGCAATTCAAGCTTCGGTCGTTGGATCCCTCGCCCCACTCATATCTTCGTGTGACACTACTGCTGAAGCCTGATGTAAGTTACAAACCACCTGGCAAATCGTTCACGAACTCACATGCTTAGTCTCCTATCCGGACTTATAAAAAAAAAACAAGAGGGAAGTATTGTTACTGATTATCTGCACAATATAAAGATTATTATTTATAACTTGACCTTGATAGGTCATTCCCTCAGTGATGAATAAGTTACTGTCTATATCATCAACGACCTAGGAGACGAGTACAAGGAACTGGCAGCAGCAATACGGGCACATGATTCACCAGTGTCGTTCGAAAAACTCTACGACAAGCTGACTGATTTTGAGATATATCTCAAACGTGAGGATAAATTGTTAGGACCATCCATCATGGCTCAAGTCAATCAAAAATCCATGAGGAGGGGCTATCAGTATAACAAGACTATCGACAAAGGTTCAACCAAAATGCCTTCTAAACCTTTGAGCTCCAACCAAACCCCTCCTCTACATCATCAACATTTCAATCACGACAACCAAGGTGGCTACTTCAATCATCAGCAGTCCTGGCACCCTTAACACACAAATCAACGAAGAGTTGTTTGCCAATTATGTGATAAAGTTGGTCACTCTGCAATGGTACGTCAATCTCGACCCCGACTTTCTGCACAATCACATTGGCCTCAAGCAAATCTCGCAACTACTCCAAACACTACGAATCATAATTGGATCGTAGAATCTGACGCGTCACACCACATTACCTCTGATCTACATAACTTGTCGATCCACAACAACTATAATGGACATGACGACATCATCATCGGGTGTAAATGGGTCTTTCGAATTAAGCGGAACCCCGATGGGTCCGTTGCTCGATATAAAGCACGATTAATAGCCAAAGGGTTTCATCAACGACCTGGAGTTGACTTCACAAAGACTTTTAGTCATGTAGTTAAACCCACAACAATTCGGCTTATTTTAAATTTGGCCATCTCCAAAGGTTGGCACTTACGACAATTGGACGTTAACAATGCCTTTTTACAGGGGACTTTAACTGAAGATGTCTTTATGCAACAACCCCCTGGTTTTGTTAATCACCAGTATCCGAGACATGTCTACAAATTATAAAAAGCCATTTATGGACTCCGTCAAGCTCCACGAGCTTGGTATACTGAACTTGGATCGTTTCTGATATCAATTGGCTTCATCAACTCCAAGTCTGATATCTCTTTATTCCTACAACAACAACATGGAAATACAATATACCTTCTAGTATATGCAGATGATATTATTGTTACAGGCAATGATCCCTTGGAGATTCAGACATTTTTAAAACAATTGGCTGATCGATTCTCCCTCAAAGATTTAGGACCCTTGAGCTACTTTCTGGGAATGGAAGCAACATTTACATCCTCAGGTCTCCTCCTCTCACAGAGAAAGTATATTCAAGACTTATTATCAAAGACAAATATGCAGGATGCGAAAGAAGTTGCCACTCCTCTCTGTACTAGTGAATCACTCAAATTATGCGATGGTAGTCCTACCACGGACTCAACTCAATACCGACAAGTACTTGGTTCCTTACAGTACTTGACTCTCACCCGTCCAGATATCTCATTTGCAGTCAATAAATTATCTCAATACATGCACCAGCCTTCTGCTATGCATTGGTCTGCAGTTAAACGAATTTTGTGGTATCTTAAAGAGACCCTTAATCATGGTCTCTTTCACCGCAAGACCACTCAACTTCATCTTCATACCTTTGCTGATGCTGATTAAGCGGGAAACTTTGATAATAGAACCTCCATGTCAGGGTATGTGGTTTTTCTTGGGTCTAATTCAATCAGTTGGAATTCTAAGAAGCAAAAGACAGTGACCCGGTCTACAACTGAAGCTGAATATCGTACTATTGCTATCGCTGCTGCTGAACTCAATTGGGTCACAAATCTTCTCAAGGAACTCAAAGTCAGCTCTACCCATACTCCTATAATATATTATGATAATGTTGGAGCTACCTACTTATGTGTCAACCCAGTGTTTCACTCATGCATGAAACACATTGCCGGCTGATCAACTAGTAGACTCACTCACGAAGCCCTCGATCTTGCGAGGGCATGATAACAGAGAGATTTTCTCAACTGCATAGCGGATGAGATTTCCTCAACTGTGAAATCTTATCTTTTTCAACGTAGACATCCTAAGCGATGGCGACGATGATGATGATAACTTGTGCAATCAATAATTTATCAATAATTTATGGGATGATGGTTTAGCATCGCCCCTTACGTGAGAGCATCGAGTGTTGCAAACTCTGTATGATTAGGGAGTAAGAAGAGCTTCAACTTTACACTTATTTTCGAGTAGACCCCAAGCAGTGGAGCAAACAAGATGAGCTGCATCGTGATAGATCGACGGGGATGAGTTGAACTCCCAAACTATAGCCTCCACCATAGGTGGCTATAGTTGGGCCGGTCCATCAGGCATTGTCATAATGGACCGGCCCAATAGGTGGCATCTACATTCACATTCTTTTCCGAGAATTCTCCTTTGCGTTCAATGTATTAAATGAAGGCTTCGATTTCTTAAGGGTTAGCTGAGGGTAGTCGGTACGATCAGTGCCACAATTCACATCATTCATGAGAGCCAAAAGCATCAGCACACTACTATGATATATAGTAATCAAGTAATATGTACTCCAAATACCAACACTAGACTTTAACCACGTAAAGCAAAAGAAAGCTGAAGTTGTGGTTGTTTCTATCCCTACTCTTTATCTTTCCACCCTCACTTTCACTTTTATTCACTAGACTTTGGTGTTCATGAAGAGATGCTAAACTTATCGCCTTATTCTACGCATGTCTGATGCAGAACTGTCATCTCTCTCGATCTATCTTTACAGTGACAGAGGTCAGGTGGAATGTTCTGATGGGCGTCGTCTAGCCTAAAGCACAGTAGACTATACAACACTAACGTCCAAGTCAGTGAACAGGGAAAGGCAACGGGGAGGAATCTCTCAGGACCTTTCCATCCCATATTCTTACTCTGGTCATCTTCTTCTCGCACCACCGTAACTGCTCTTGGCTGATCTCAGGCATCCTCAGAATCCTGGACACGATCTTCATGTCTATTAAGCCCATCAGTACATCGGTCTCTTCGTCTCCATTCGACCTCTGCCTTTCCAGGCACCTCCTTCGCTTCATTATATCCTTGAGCCTCATCTTCTTCTGAAAATAATGTCATCCCTCATAAGAAAGAAAGCAGACATTAGAGTGACTGACGGAGTGCTCACTTTCTTATTAGCCCTTCTGAGCACATGAAGAAGAGTAGAATTCGCGGAGCTTGATTTCCTCTTGATGAATGCTTTAAGCATTTGGCAAGGATTCTCCTTGTCTGCCTGAAGGAAGTTCAGGAAGGTTCGAATCACATCCACCAGAATCGCCAAAAACTCGGTGGACGAAATCACGTCTTCTTTACCTTCATCAGCTTCTGATGCAGAGAAATCAATCAGCACAAGTGAGGTAGGCTGTAAGACGAGCAAACAGACAAACGACAAGGCCGTACTGCGTTCCTACCACGGAACTCAGGAACTTGGAGCAATTTGGGAGAGGAAATCCTCGTTCGAGCAAACACTTCGGGCCTCCGACCACGCTCGCAGGGCTCATTTTCTATGAACCGCTGCAAGAGGACCTGAAACTGTTGGAATTGCTGAGCTACGCATACAGTGCAAGAGGCGCGCTCACCGTCTCCGGTGGCACTCCTTTGCCGGATGTTGTTGTAATTCCAGTTTAGAGCTTCCCATGCCAAGCAAATCTGAGCTACATAAGCTGCCTCCAATTCTTGATATGGGTCTCTGCCTCCCTCCTCCTTCTTCGGTGTGGTAAGCCTGTGAACTAACCTTTCCGACATCGATCGTGGTTGGAACTTTATGGACCTAAATGATTCTGGAAATGGACACGTAGACTCAGCCGATCCATGAAATGAGAGGGTAAGACACGTAGGGAGTACGTAAATAAATATACAGATACAAGAGGAAATGGACCTGTTTCCGTGAGTTTTTGTGCACTGAATCTGTCGAACAACAGTCTCTCCTCATCGTACCTTCGGAACGACGTATAGGTTTCCCAATGGGAAGAGCTTCTCTGTGAGGAAGAGGAGAAGAGACACTCCGTCTCCGAATCCCTGAAGAGCGCAACGTTTCTCCACCCCGTAGAGCTCTTGGATGAAAAGTCAGTACCTGTGAGAGAACCACCCGACGATTCCTTGTCTTCTTCCAGCCGTAACTCTTTGCTCGAGAACTCCTCCTCCTCCTCCTCCTCGTTCTTATTATTTTGGTATGCGTCTCCGTGAACATCTTCATCTGTTCACAGCGTAAGCGTACCAAGTCATGAGGCAGGATTGAAGGATGATATACGACGACAAGGAGGCGTTGCATCTAAACGTACCTCTGTCAGTCCCATCATATGTGATTGGATGTGCAACATCCGATGGTTCTGTGACATCGTCCGCCGGTACATCAACTCCGAGCTCCTCAGGATGATCGAGAGGGGAACCGTACCAAGATTCCGCGACAAAGCTTTCATCAACTTCCAAGAGGTTCTGTTGCTGATTGGAACCCTTTTCTTGTCCGACAAGTAGGGTATCGTTGACCACCCTTTGGTTGTAGAAAAAGAGGAGACTGTCTTCTCTGCTGAAGATGCCGGCAGCGAAGTCTCCGATGCCGGAGTAGCTGTCATCGTCTACGGGCTGGATCTCATCTCGATAGATGAGATGTGAATCCCTGCAATGGAAGGTTACTCGAGAGACAGTAAGAGCGAAAGTGAGCGAGATGGCGAGGTACCTACCTGATCTGTTCCTCGGTCGCGGCTGCTCTTTCAAGGAGAAACGTGAACAGCTTGGTGAGGAGGAAGGAAACGAGATGGAGGACAGTGAGGAGGAAGCTGAGAAAGGTGAAGACATGGAGGAGAAACATCACAGCCTCGCCGTTGGTGGAGTGGCCTCCATGGCAAGCGAGATAGGGCGGTGCACTGGGAGCTGCCGGTCCAAGCACTTGGAGGAAGGGAGGAGGGCAGCTGCCGTTGTGCATTTGCCGTGAACGCTGGCTAAAGAGCACGACGACCAACTGCTTTATCTGAGGAAAGCGGGATGACATCGACGCTCAAGGTAGGGTTGGCATCTCCTACAAAAGGAGATCGGGGCGATGCTTGTGCATGGCGATGGGGGTGGGGGGCCCAATTTGATATGGGACTTGAGAAGAGCGACGACCTGACTCCACCAGGGATCCGAAGCTAAAAACTGGTGCAAGGATCGAATGACTTGACCCAAAAGCAAGACAATATGCCCGAGCTTGCTGCGGCAGTTTCGATTTGTGTATAAAGCAGCCAGGATCATCAGATCTTTGTCCGGTAGAAAGCTCCTGGGAAAGCTTACTAAGGTCCCCAAAATAGAGCACCCTGTTTGATCGGGGAATTGCTTTCGATTAAATCTACTCCCTCGATGAAAAAGCTTCTCTCTCCCCCTCTCTCTCCGGTGTGGGTCCCGGCCGTTCATGTGGATCTCACTGCGTCAAGCACGTAAGCGACCTATCACCCTGAAAATTTCCAACGGCGACTCGGTACGCCATATATAATAACCCTTACCCGAGATCGCAGCGGACCTTTCTCTGTACGGTCGAGTGACGGCATGGGAATACAGAACTAATTGGACAATGACGACGAACCGGAAGCCGTGCTTTGTGTATGCCTGATGCCTGAATACATTATCCAAACCAGAGACATTAGATCCGACAGTTTTATTTTTTTCTTTTGTTGAAATACTAACTAAAGAAAAAATAATGCAAACTCTTTTGATCCAACCAATTAAATATTTACCTCGACTGATGATTTCATCTCAGTGTGACCGAGTGGAAGATGCTTTAGAATAGATAAAAATCAATGAGGAACAGGAATATCAAATAGCATGCCAATTTTTAGGACAGTGATATGACAACTTATATCACAACCACAATCAACTGATTGTTCAAATGCCAGTCAAAAGATGATCGCTGATATACAGATTCAGGCGTGCTTTAAAAATTAGTCAAAACTCATAAGGCTTGAAAGGAAAAAGGAAAATATTGGGAAGATTCAGTGTACAAATCTTAAAGACTGAAAAGAACCAAGCAAAATATGTAATCTGGTAATGTCTGTGGCAAGAATTCCAAGTACTGAAACACACGGCTACAAAGCTTAAAAGCCCCATATATTGTTCCGTCAATATGCAACTGGAAATGGCATCATCAAATCATTCAACAATTCATAACAAAACTATTATCATCTTTTAGTCTGTAAACATAGCATTGTCTACGGTAACAGGTACAAGTTAGCAGCTCACCTACCCACACATTGAAGGCATAGTTGTGCCACTTCAGCCATTAAAGAACAGCAGAATAGCATTTAACTGACAAGGAACAAAAGAATCACGGGTTCCCAGTCAGACTAATATGGACGAAGTACCTGAGATGGTGGAAAACTTTGTCCCCCAGATGTCATGTAGGATGGAAGAGGGCCGTGTCCTACCTTCAACTGATCAGATGAACCATGCATATCAACACGCTCCGGAGCACCAAAAGGTGGATCATGTAATTTTAACCGTCCACCAACCTAGATGGGCAGAATAGTAAAAATCACAAGAACTTGAGCCAGATTTAGTGTCATTTGTATGTAATAGCAAAAAATTTATCATCCTGGACTTGACCATCTCGTAGCAACTTAAAAGTCCACTATAATGGAAAATCCTGCAACATTTGTATATGTATGGTGTATCTATACATACATACATAAATACATACATACATATATGGCAATGAAATATATATATGTATATATATTTCATTGCCATTAAAAGACCAGATTGTAGTGAAAAATTATTGTATACAATCATCAAATAGGTAAGAGGGGAATTTGACTACCATTAAGTAACTTCACTATCTTATATTGTTTCTTCTCTTTTTATCATAAACCATTTATAGAAACATAATGTATTCACTATACCTGATGTATATCAGAAATATTGCTACCATCAGCTCCAATAACGGGTGCCACTGCACTATTAGGAATCTTGACGTCCATAGAACTGTTAAAATTAGAGTACCTGGACAAATGAGAGAAACTGTGCAACATGTATGAGACCAAGAAAGATGTCAATGGGACTACCACAAACAACAGAGTAGGTCATTATGATACCCAGGAGCAGCTGATGGTGTAGAATAGTATTGAGCTTCGTGTGCCTGTCCATAACCCTGCAGATCATAACCCTCAGATCAAGTACACGGATTATACACAGAGGGAGACCATCTGTCTCCATAACAGATGAACATACAGAATTAACATGAATCAGCAAACAAACAAACTTAACAACGTTGAGCAAAGAAACTATCAACCAACCACTTTAATCGCTAAAATTTCAGGTCAGCATGGATAGAAACAGGATAGTAAGGACATCCATGGCTCACCAAACCATGCCACCAACAAACCTAAACTGGCTACCAACAAAAACAAAATGTGCATGCCGATGCCAATGAGTGAAGGTGAGCAACCATTCAGAAAATCTAATGTATGGCAACCAACAAAAATTTGAATAGAAGACACTGGTGGTACAGTGAACACTAGCAACACAACTCTCGTAAGGCTCATTTAAAGGGCTATCACCACCGTAAACTATGCTTTAGATCTATAATTTGCAACATCTTTTCCATCATTACCATGTTACAGTGATTAGGGCCTAATAAGTTTCTCTCTAAAAACTAAAAAGTGCCAAACAGTAGGCTAAAAGGTGAGAAAGGGTTAATT